>NW_024582546.1:926422-931927 GCF_018398535.1 Haplochromis burtoni
TAATGTGTATATTCTTTTTGTCTGTTTTCGTTCTAAATATTGAAATGTGTAGGAGACTGGTTGGTATAATTAAGGGCATAAGTAGCAGATTTTAATTTTGGAAACAATTGACTTCATTAACTAATTGAACTAGTTCACTAACTTAAGAAAAAGAAATCTAAGGCAGGCATTTCCCCTTTTTTATTTAGCTCTGTGAGCCTTGTGTAATTGCAGTACAGAGCGGAGTTACGGAAACACTTTGAATCAGTGAGCGTGTTTATGAATGACCGCAGTCACCGCAAGGTTTGGCATTTTAATGATGTGACTTTTTATGAAAGATAATATTTCAGTCCAGGTGATTTACAGGATAAGCCGTGCACAGATTGGTAGATATTTGCTTGTTAGTTTAGTTCATCTGACAGATTAATAATCGGATGATTTCAGCGCCTGAGTTTGCCTGATCAGTGATGTGTATTTGAAACAGTAAAAACCTCGCTTCAGTTTCAGAGAACTTCGTGCAACACATAACGGAAGACTGTCGTTAAAAGGGAGCGATGGCAAACTTTTTGTGGCATGTCATACATGGGTGTTAACTAGATAACAGTGGTACCTTTGATGTTGTAAAGAAGAGTTTGCACCCACCTGCTATGACCGCGGGATTGCTCTGCCCTCCCTCTGCCTTCACCCAAAGCTCCAGGCTGAACGTGGCCCTCGGAAGCTCCACTCCCGCCGGCAGCTTCACCTTCAGTTGTTCCCGACGCCCGTTGAAGTACAGGGCTGTCATCCAGGACGGGGGCACTCTTGGTACAGGGCTCCCCCAGGTGCCCGCGGGAAGCCAGTCTCCCTCTTGCACCTCGTCAGAGTAGTCCTCCGTGACGCTTTCCGGGGTTGCTGTGGAGGACTGGTCTTCATCTCCCTGCTGGAGCCTTTGGAGGACCTGGAGCCCCCTGGAATCCGTGGAGCTGAACGGGGCGACTTTCTCCCAGCTGGAGTTGCCCTCTTCTTCGTAGCGAAACGTCCCGTGGAGGCTGCGGGTGAACCTGGAGCGGGGGTCGCGAGGAGCGCGCGAGGGAGACACGGCGTCTTTGACAGACTGCCCACCGCTTGCGCCGACTTCATTCTGCTCCCTCTGGTTGTCCGTGGAGCTTCCGGGCGACCCGAAATATTCGCCCCCCTCTCTCCCCGCCACTATCTCGGCGTCTCCCCGGCCTCCCTTCTCTTCCTCCCCCGCAGGAGCGAACCCTCGAGCCCCGGCTTCCAACCCGCACCCTCCTGCACAGACCGCATGAGCGCTCTTAATAGTGTACAGCTCTCTCCGGCTCGTGTGCGTCCTCGTACGGGCCGCTGGAGGGCGTTGTTGGGTCGGGGAGTGAGAGCTGGGCTGCCGCCGGGACCTCCACACGCCGGAGACGGCGCAGGGTTCACCTGCCAGCCTGGACAGCTCACGGTCTGCCTGCCGGGCCAAGGAACGTTTGTAGAGGCTCAGCGCATCGGAGCGAAGCAGCCACGTGTTAGCGATGAGGACGAGGAAGACAGCCAGTAGTCTGATCAACAGCATTTTCTCGGGTTCAGCGTTTGGCCGATGTATAAAAGGAGATTTCAGCCTTTTTTATTTTTATTATTTTTAACAAAGGAATCTCACACAGGCTGAGATTAGAGAAATCTGCGCATTTTTTCACAAGCAACAGGAAAAAAATAGCTGTTTTTTTTGTTTTGTTTTGATTTTTTTTTAACTGCAATGAACCTACTTAAAAAACAAAAACAAAAAAGCAATCAGATGAAAACATACATCAGTGCATCCCAAAGAGTTCGAGAGGACATTTAAAGTTTCTCACTCAAACTTGAGGATTTTTAGAAGCTGTAGATTTGGAATAAAAGCAGGTGTTCAATATTGCTAAAGAATCACGGCAAAAATTCAGAGCTTTTGCGAAGTGAAGATAAATCGCTGCTTGGCACACGCGTGCACTTTGCGCAGACACTTAGTGGGGACGCGTTGCCCCCTTTCCCGTGCGTGTCCGCAGTATGTCTGCAGCCTCTGACTCTTTATTTCATCTTAGAGGGAAAAGAGCATACACCTAACTATCTGTGCAAGCCTTTCACAAAGCCCACGAGGTAAAGAAACACCGGTCTGATTTAGTATGTTAGAAATAATTATCAGCGCAAATGTTTGTTTTATGAAGAAGTAAAATTGGCAAATTTGTCTAAATCATAAAATCATCTGATATCTGGTTTCCCTCTTTGCTCAAGACCTGCTGTTTCTGTTTACCTGACCACTGCGGCATCAGTTTAGTGCGTCCTGTTCCAAAAAAAGGGAAAAGAAACATCTGACCGCAAGGTGGATCGGAGTAAGCACTGCAAAAGAGCGGAAAAAATAAAGCGCAGCGCAAAGTGCCAGCCCTAAAATAGCAAAAGCCCCACTTGTTGAGCGTCCCTATAAATTCTGTAAGAGGACGAATGTGTTAGTCCATCAGAGTCAATCAGAGTTCTGCGTCTGCGCTCGAACTCCTCTTTTTTTCTTGTGCGTCTCTGTGCGCTCTTTGCTGCTGCTGCTGCTGCTCCTCTCCACCGGTTTATGCAATTGTAGTAATATCCTCCTCCATTCACTCATTCACCTCTCTCTCTCTCTCTCTCTCTCTCTCTCTCTCTCTCTCTCTCTCTCTCTCTCTCTCTCTCCCATTCTCCCGAGTCCAAAGGTTTTTATCAGGGAGCCCCTACCCGCCCTGACATCACCGGTAGGGGAAGTGTGGTGGTGGTGATGGAGGAGGAGGGGGAGGCGTCCTACCCTCTCCCTCACACTTGAGTTTTACAAGGGAAATCCTCTCCTCTCTTCTTCTGCTGCTGCGCTGTGCATCACTCTAATCCAGAGTTGAGAGAGGAAAAAGGCTGTAGAGTTTATTTATGCATTTATTATTCTTGTCCTGACCTCATCCATCCACCCATCCATCCATCATCACTGGCGGTGGGAGGAGTATCCTGGCCCTTTTACTCTAGTAAAGGTGGCAATGCAAGACTGCTGCTAAACATGCAAATAGGCCGGAGAAATCCAAACCAAACGGCAAATATAGTTCGTGTGATGTCCTTCTAACCTAACAGGATGCTTATGAATCCACTGCATTTGTTTGACACTGGGTGCATTTGCGGAGGAACCAGCTTGTAAAAATTTGTTCTGCTACATGTGAGTAAAATTAGGCTCTCATCCTTCAAATGCCACCTCCATGGTGATTTACTTCCACTTGGGACTTGGAAGTCCCACGGAGAGCAATGAAAAAAATGACTTGGCTTGATTGCATGGGGTTAGTGTTATAGTCATTGGTAGGGGTTGGAAACGGGGGTCATCACCGATGACGGCTTTGAACTCAGAGAGTTAACGGGAGCTTAAAGTGAGGTCTGACGTCCTTCTCTATCTTGAAACATTTGTGCATCTGGTAATGTGGAGAATGGTCCAGGAAAAAAGTGCACTTGTGCGTGGGCAAGTGCACAAGCGCAACTTGCAAGTTTTAATACGTTATATTATACTATCTTATGCTATAATATTACATAATGTATATTTGCATTATGATATTCATAAGTCACGCAGTGGATTACTGTGTAAACTGGTGTCAGATTGAGTAGAAAACAATCGCAGCATAAGCTACAGTATAGGTTTTGTTGTCCATGTCTTCTTAATGGGACTCTCTAACCTGGCAAAGGATGAATGATGGTGGCTGGGATGGGGGAGGAGAAGTGTTTTCTCCCTATGACCCTCCCTCCCTCTCTTTCTTTTCCCCCCTCTCTCTCACACACATGCATTACCCCTAAATGAAATAGGTAAAATTTAGTAACCTTCTCTCTTCCTTTTCCTTCTTCTCTCCCGCCATCCCTCCCTCCCTCCCTCCCTCCCTCCTGCAGTCTCACTCACACACTCACACTCTGGCTCTCTTCACTGGTGCAGCACAGACAGGCACAACATCTGTCCTGCACGTGAAAAAGGTTGGTTTTTTTGGTCTTTTTTTTACCATCCAAATATGCTACCTGCTTTGTGCTGAACTCTTGTGCTCGTGTGGGCCAAGGCTGAAAAAAGGGGGTTAGGCAGAGAGGAAGAAATTAAACCAAGGTGGATGATGGCGAAATAATGCAATGCACACAGATTTGTCCGTTTGTAGGTGCCCAGTGAACAGATTCTATGAAAAGCTGTGTGCATCTGCATACATGCAGACATATACTTGCATAGTGAAGTGTTACAACAGCAAAAAAAAAAAATACATTTTACTATCTTTTGATACTGTTTTTTATGCAAAAATGACAAAATATTACTGAAGGTCCAGCGGATTGTTTTTTTTTTTTTTTGTAATTTCCATTATCAGGAGCAGTCTGTCCTCTGGAGGAAGGAAGGGCTGTGGTTGAAGTCTCTCACAAAAGCAAATGAAAGGCCCCTTTAATGGTCAACTCATTTTCTTTCAACCTCAATATTCACCCTGTTTGTTTTTTCCCTGCCTTTAGAGCTTGTTCATGTAAGCGTGTTTCGGGCAGAAACTACTTTTGCATTCGAAAGCAAACAAACAGAAAACATGCATTTAAAGTGTTGCAGGTCTCCTTAAATTCTTTGTTGTTTCAGCGCCAGCTCTGAAGCTTATCGTACATTGATGAATATCTCAAGCCATGATGAATACCTTGCAAATGGGAAGATAGCTTTTGGCATCTTGTGCAGGCCGTCTAAGTCAAAAGACAGGTGTCCTCACTGAAATGTTTCCAGAAGCTGCAAACAAAATCTATACTGATCCTTAAAAATCACTAAGAAGTGATATTTCCCCAGATGAGTTTAAAGTCTTGAAACTGCACATTGTTTTTTTTATGAATAAGTCATTATTTATCTTTTAAGTAGAAAATAAATCTTTAATAATAAATCCACAAAAAAAGGCCTCCTGTAGTCCACTTTTTTGTTGTTCCACACCTTCTAAAGTGTTGCCTCCTTCTTTCAGGCCCTGCTATTTTACTTTTTTGTGAGGCTCAATTTGCCAACAGCGCCCTGGCTCAAGGTTGGAGATGGAAATGGAGGAGGAGGGGGAGGCCACCGGCAGTTATGGCAGGGGCCCCTGAAGGGGCAAAAAACGGTCCTAAAGAGTGGGAGGCAGGAATTCCACAAACGCAGCCTACTAAACATTCAGCTTTCTCTGCTGCAGAAGTGCCCTTTGAAATCCAGCTGCAACTGCATTTGGAGGAAGAGGGGGACAAGAGAAATCAGAGGAGGGGGGGGGAGGGGGTCTTTAAATTTCCAACAAAAACAGAGGATGGAGGAGAAGAGACAGAAGAGAAAGAGAGGAAGAGAGCCATAGAAGGGAGTGGGGTGTCTGGTAGAGCGTCTGAAAGGGGGTGCTCCTCCGGGGCCTCACCCCCCACTGTAAGGGACCTCCACCGATTATCCTTCATCTCAGCTTGTCCGTCTTGACCCCACCGACCCCGAGGCCAGCTCCATGTCCCCTTCCCCTTGTGCTCTCTTTTCTACACATGCACACACACACAACCTGGATCCTCATGCAAAAAAAAAAA
>NW_024582546.1:931947-1007372 GCF_018398535.1 Haplochromis burtoni
CAATGGGAGAAAATCCAGGCTGATGCGGAGGACAAATGAGAAGGGGGAAGAATGAAGAAAAGAGTGCTTTTCACCACCACTGGTGTGAAATAGAAGTGGGGCAGGGAGATGGGCCGAGCGGGAAGACACATGAAGCACGGTGTGTGGACAGTGCTGCAGGTGTTTCACTCCAAGGATTCAGGATTCAGCAGTGAGGGTGTTCAAATCAATAGCTGCGACATTTGGGCAACATTTGCTTCGTTGCTTGGAAGCTTCACACTTTCATTGCCCTTTTTTTTTCTTTCAAATTATATTTTCTACCGATCTGTAAAGCCTTGTTGAAATATGAAAAAAGTGACACAAGTTTCCTCTTTTTGGAGCTTTTGTGAAAACTGCATCGCTGCTGATATTAGCACAGTGACTTTCCATTGGCTTCTTCTAAACTCAGCATGATTCACCGGCTGCATGCAGCACAGAGGAAGCCCCTTTAACATGGTGGTCCCCTCTCAGAGAAACTCATTTGCTCTTCGACGTACTCAGTAACTTTCCTCTAGCTGAAAAAAACGTACTCTCCATCCTAACTGAGCTCCATAATGAAACATATAAACTTCTTTCCGCAAACAAAAACATGGGAAAATCCAATGTCGTGCGTGCCTACGTGGAGGACCCCTTATTTGCCCACATGGAGGTAAAAATGGAAAAATCAAGTAGCAGGCTGGACAAACTGTGAGCGTGAATATGTTAGTGCTCCTCGGGTTCTATTTGCAAAGCTGCAGGTGGATGCCTGAATGACACGATGCTGTTTGTGTTGGCTCGGCCCCTAGCTGCACTTTGTGGATGTGACCTACCTGCTTGATTTTTTATTTTTTTTAATGTAAAAAGGCAATCTGGAAAGAATGACAAGCACGGGAGCCACCGTGCATTTGTGTGGTGGACAGAAATCTCTGTAATATTTGGAGGTATTTCTTAAATAGAGACATCTGTGGTGCCGCAGATACACGTCTGATTCTTGAGATGTACTTACCTCTTAACTTAAAAGTGAATTCTGAGGCAGTATTCATGTGTTAAACAACTGAATCTGTGTTCTATCACAGTTACAGACTTTTATTCAGTAGCGGATGCTGATTACACAAAACTCTTCATTTGGTCCTCTTGTAATGGATTTTTATATGTGGCAACATTTTTAGATGTTTTCATCATTTCAACTGGATTGTTGCACTGAAAATGTCAGAGTCCTCTGAGGGAAGCTAACATCTGCATATGCAGTACATTTTAGAAAAAAAATGTGAAAATCTTTTTCAATTATAAATTTCGTTTATACAGCGCCAAATTACAACAACAGTCGCCTCAAGGCGCTTTAGAGTGTAAGGTAGACTTTAAAGTATACATACAGAGAAAACCCCAACAATCATACGACACCCTATGAGGAAGCACTTTGGTGACAGTGGGAAGGAAAAACTCCCTTTTAACAGGAAGAAACCTCCAGCAGATCCAGGCTCAGGGAGGGGCGGGGCCATCTGCTGTGATTGGTTGGGGTGAGAGAAGGAAGACAGGATAAAGACATGCTGTGGAAGCTGTTTGTAAAGTACACTTTTCTACCACTCCACACTATTACATCCCTCAGGTATACAGATTACTTATAGATGCACATAGCCTGTTCAGTCCAAGTGTGCAATACTTTTAAATCCCAGTCTTATAATATATATATTTTCAAGATTTGTGTCATTAAATATCATAATAAAAAACAAAAAAAGAGTCTTTAATCTTGAATCTAGAACTGCAGATGACAAAAATGCATACATGCAATATGTGTCCCTGCCTGACGTTCTTTTGTTGTTTGTGTGTTAACTAGCTGCCCCACTAACTTTCATGGCTACATGTTGTTAGTTGAGTTTATGAACTGGACGTTGTCATCTTATTATATTTCTCCAATAAATCAATGAATCTCTGTAAACATGTCCACCTGTTCATCTAATTTTCTTCAAAGCTTCCGTGGACATTATCTCACAACCTCCTTGCGTGATTTGAGCTTTGGATAGCAGCAAAAGCCAGTATGGCGGGAAGTTATAAAAAAGCTAGTAATTCTAGCTTCAGCCGAGATAACTGTGTTTCACACACACTGTTTAAAGGGGTTACAAAAATAGAAAGAAAACAAGGAAATAAAACAGCACACATGTTTAAAAGTCCATAACCAAAGTCATTTTTTTCTGTTGAATTACTATAACTAGGCTTTACAATGTAGTACAGAACATGTAATAATAATAATAATAATAATAATAATAATAATATAATCACATCGCAAAAAGTATTTTACAGAGTAACATAACATAGCATGAAGTGAAATAAACAAACTCCTTTTCCCAGTGTTGTTATTAACACTGAGAGTCCCTGTGTTAAATACGAGGATAGTATTTAATTCAGCACTGCTACATTGCCCTCCAATAAACATTAATGTCTGTTTTTCATGGCATGGGTCATAGGATTATATCCTTTATGATACTACTTAAACGTACAAATGATGTAAGCATTAAAACAGCTATAGAGACTAGGATTGGTATACTGAAAGCCAAATTAAAAGCTGTGCTCTTTTTTTCCTGAGTCGATAATTCCCTGAAGTGTACATTTCCACCAGCGCGGTTTAACTCCTTCTCGCTAGGGGGCGATAGTTTAAAACCAGGAGGTTTGCGGCTACCCGAGTAATCGAGGAAACTCAAGAGATTTCTCTCTGTTGCTAACAGTAGCTAGCCGGATAATCTTCTGAACAGTGCAGCCGTTCTTATTTTGTTGGCCGTTACAGTGTTCGTGTCTGTTTTTCTCTTTAGATTCCAGCGCTCTTGGAATTCGCTGCTAGTGACAAACGTTGAACCCGACAACGACGGCCAACCTTTTTTTTTTTCTCTCCGCTGGATGTTTGGCCATTCTTGTATTTCTCCCAGGATGTTAGCACATAAGCAAACCAGCTAGCTAGCAAATCAGCTAAAGTAGCCAAATAGCTGCTCTTTCCGGATGCTTTGAATAGCAACGCAGCGGATTTGGGGAGTTTCTAGTCGGCCTTGTATGATGTCAAGCAACCGGCCACAGCAAAGCGCTGCTGGGGCGAGTTCAGTGCCCAGCACAAGTAGCAGCAGCAGCAGTAGTACAGGAGGCACTGGGAATACAAACGGTGGCGGTGGCAGCAGCGCTCCCACAAGTAATGGGAGCACTTCTGGAAATGTTGTGCCCTCACGGACCCTTGCAGCGGCCGGAGAGGGCGGCCTGTCAGTGCCAACTCTGGCCGCCGTGCCGTCAGCCCGGGGCGGCTTAGCTTCTCTCAGCAGACCGTCTGCGTCCTCTGGTAACAGAAAGAGATCCCTGCATCAGGCACCACTGTACAACGGTCTCTTGAATTCATACGAAGATAAAAGCAACGACTTCGTCTGGTTAGTTTTGTATTGCACTCGAGCTTTGTGGTGAGTTCCGTAAAAGTTTGAGAGCTGCACGATGACCCGGGCTTCTGCTTGTTTTTCAGTCCCATTTGCTTCGAAATGATAGACGAGGCACACATGACGAAGTGCGGGCACAGTTTTTGGTGAGTGTTTGTGTTGCAGAGAGAGTTACGCACAGCAAAGTATTCGACAGTGTCCCAAATGCTGTAGAGCAACAAATGTCACAGACTGAAGGAACGAAGTTCTCTTTAAGAAAAGCCATGCACTCTGCGGCCATCCATACTTACAGCTGATTACTTTAAAAAACTTTTGACAGTTTTTTATTTATTTATTTATTTTTTAGTATTTTTGTTCTTGCATTTTGTTTTATTGTTTGGGCATGTTTTAATGTTACAGATGGGCTTCTAGAGGAAGTTCCAAATAGTCCTGTCCGTCACATCAGTGTTGCTATATTTTAATGACAACATCAAACCCATGACAATCCAAGTTCTGCACACCAGGCAAGCTTCACTTCTGCTCTGGTCAGACCCAAGAGTTTTTCTGACTCGAAATCTTGCAAAGGCAAGATTGGTTAAAGCAGTGAGTCTGTTTGGTGTACATTTCTGCGTTTTAGTTTGGGAGTTCAATAAGTAAAAGCAAGCTCAGGGTTAAAACATGTCCAAGTAATTTATAATCCTGGTAATTTTCCTTTAGAGGAGGCCACCAATATTGTTTTGTATTAAAGGCGAAAATGAACCCTGAATTCAACTTTTCACTAATGTGGAAAGCCTGTAAAGGCTTTCTGTTTGTTTTGCACAGACAATTAATCAGGATTCATTAGGCTAACGTCAAAAAAGTAAGCACAATGGCTTTTTGCCACCAGAATCAGTAAAATCTACTGGAAATAGTGTTATTTTTTGGCAAAAATCCTAGTTATTTTGATCGATAATGAAATGACGGATATTTAATTTAGTCTAAAATAGAAGAGACTTATATTTTATTTAAGCACATTTTCTTTTAATTCTAGAAAGTAAATGATTGAACTAAGTCATCCACACTGCATTTTGATAAGAAGCAAAAAGGAAAAGGTTGTGTGCTGAAAGTCAAAGCAAGGGAATTACTGCACAACAGATTCTGGCACAGAGGTCATTTCATCTCGGTTATGTTGTTTCAATGACAAGATGAGCCAAAATTGAATTTAAAGCGCAGCTCTATAATATACTAAAACACAGTGACAGTGTGACTGTCAGTATTGAACTGCAAAGCTGGTTGTAGTAATCTAAAAACAAAAAACCCCAAACAGCAAAAATATGAACAACTTTTTAATGACAGTACATGGTTTAAAGCTGAATATAAGCCTGTAGACTCTTCAGCAAAGTTATGGGAAAGCTTAACGTGATTACTGGTAATCCACAGTTGGCTCAGTGTTCTTTATGCCTGTTGTGTTTGCGTTCAGTAATTCTCATTTCTTGTTTTTCAATGCTCATAATAAACATGACCAAAGATCCAAGTAATAAGATCAGCGCATTAGCAAGTTATGCCTCAGTTTGAGATAGTTTGTCTACTCTCTGGTGATGTCGGTGTGAGCAGATATCCTTAACAGGATCAGAGCGCTGGCTTTGATCAAACCTGTTTTTGAAGGTCACATATAATCAGAAGAAGACCCAGTATGGGATGAATACAGATTATTTTGACTATGAATCGTTTAAAGCTAATCTTGTAAGATCTTGGATTGAAATGTGGAGCTGGATATATCCATAATATTTATCTGTTCTCTCTCCATCCTGCAGTTTCAAGTGTATCCGCCAGAGTCTGGAGGACAGCAACAGATGTCCCAAGTGTAACTATATTATCGATAATGTGGATCAGGTCTACCCAAACTTTCTTGGTGGGTATTTTGAATTGGAGGGTTTTTTGTTTTGTTATGTTTTGGGTTTTTCTAACAGTCAGCTGATCAGCTCCTAAACGAATCATTTTTCTCAGAGCTTTTCATTTTAACTTGGACATTAAAATGTAGCTGTTATGGCAATTTTGCACTTCATGGTTTTTAAAATCACAATATTTGAATTGATTTGTCTTTAGCTCATAATCAGTACTAAAATGAGACTTTCGTATTTGAATGAAGTCAAAATTGAAAGTTTTGTGTCATAAATGGGCCAAACAAAAATCTAAGGAAACACTTTGTGTAGGTATTTAAATGCATGATGATAAAGATGTCGCTGCCACTTTTCTTTTATTCATCACAAGTAAAATGTGTTGTTCCTTAGCTGTGACAATGTCTTTTTCTTTGTCATATACTTACTCCACCGGTTCTCCTCTCTTATTTATCCCTTGTCTACAACTTCCTCTGTCCCGCCTCACCACATCCCAGTAAATGAACTGATCCTTAAACAAAAACAGAGGTCAGAAGAGAAGAGGCTAAAGTTAGATCATCCAGTGAGTACAGCATGTTCTGAAACTGATTTCATTTCTTTCTCTCCTTGTTAAGATGTCAACCATCTTAAAAATATGTTTTGTTACTTGTAACTGATCAGTGTCTCTGACCTTCAGAATGGGTCTCGGTGGCAGGTCTTCCAGGATGTTTTGAGTCCTGATCAGGAGAACTTGGACCTGGCAAATGTCAACCTGATGCTCGAGCTGCTGCTTCAGAAGAAGAAGCAGCTGGAAGCGGTAAGTGAGAGGCTGATCTGTGCATTTCTTTGTTTTTGTTTCACTCTTTTAGCTCTTTAGCTTTTCATGGGTTTCAGTGGAGGGTTTTTTTTCTTTAAAATGATGTAAAGTTTGTTAATGCAATCCGTGCAAACCGAGGAGGTTCATAATTAATGGCTATTAAGTCATGAAACTGATCACATGATCAGAGCTTGTAGATATAGATCTTGTAGGTTTCAGTGAAAAATGCACAAGATGCAGTGAAGAGACAGAATTACAAAGGGTTAATTATTTCAGCACTGTACTGGTCTGTTGTGGTGAAGAGAGAGCTGAGTGTAAAAGTAAAGCTCTCAATTTACCGGTCGATCTACGTCCCTACCCTCACCTATGGTCACGAGCTGTGGGTAGTGACCGAAAGAACGAGATCAAGGATACAAGCGGCAGAAATGAGCTTCCTCCGAAGGGTGGCTGGCCTCTCTTAGAGATGGGGTGAGAGGTTTGGCCATTCGGGAGGGGCTCAGAGTAGAGCAGCTGCTCCTCCACATCGAAAGGAGCCAGTTGAGGTGGTTGGGCATCTGACAAGGATGCCTCCTGGGCGCCTCCTGGGTAATGTCCCACTGGGAGGAGGCCCCGGGGCAGACCCAGGACACGCTGGAGAGATTCTATCTCTCTGGCCTGGGAACGCCTTGGTGTTGCCACGGACAAGCTGGAGGAGGTGGCTGGGGAGAGGGAGGTCGGGGCTTCTCTGCTTGGGCTGCTGCCCCCGCGACCCGGCCCTGGATAAGTGGAAGAAAATGGATGGATGGATAATTATTTCAGCAAAAAGTCAAAGTGAATTTTTGCTGATAGCTTGTTAATCCTTTTACAAGTTTTCTAAATTTATTCTTTAAATGTTATCACAAGGTTGTCACAGTGGAAAACAATCAGTAATATAAAACCTAATGGAAATGTTTTAATATCCACTGAATGTCCACTTTTTGTTCTGGTAAGACAACAAATGAAATTTATGACGTCCAGTTAAGACCTTGTTGTTTTGGAGGCAGTGGGTTCTGATCCGTTTAATCTGAAACAAACAAGTTGTGTAATATTCTGAGTTTCTGATGACACTGATCGACGTGTAGCGCAATAATGTGTTTGCTGTCGAGGTCATCATTGTATCAGACCGCGCTATTGAGGTGTTCCCTCTTAAAGAATGTGACAAACATTTAATAATAATAATAATAATGGATTGCATTTATATAGCGCTTTTCTGGCCCCCTCAAAGCGCTCCAATACAGCAGGATGTCCATCACATTAAATGCGTCACTCTGTCAGACTTCCTGGCAGAAAGAAGTTCTTTTGGGTTGCGTTAGACTTCAGATGTTGATAATAAATTAGGCATTGTATGTGTATATAGTACTGGTAGCAATGGTAAAGATGTTGCTTTTGTCAGAAGGTTTCTGGGCAGTTTCACACATCCTTTTTTTTGTTTTGTTTTTGTCAGTTTACGTGACATAAAGAGAAGTAGGACTTTACATTCTTAGATTTCATCAGCGCTATCTAAGACTTGCATTGATGATGAGATGTAAAATCCAGACCAGTTTTGAAATGGGAGCCTTTGAATTGCAAGTATGGATGCTACAAACACGTCTTTCAGATTTTCAGATGGCGCTACATGACGCCTTGAGCTTTCTCGCTGTCAAGCACATGCTCGTCTTTCTGTTTCTTTTTCACACAAACACATGCCGTGTGTCACTGTTTGACTGTCATACAAACAGACAGACTCACACAAGAGCTAGCCCAGTAATTCAGCTAATTGGTGTCTGTCCAAGCTAGTTCAGAAATAAGGGCTCCATAGTTAGCTGTGATATTGTATATAGTTAATGGTCTTCCTTTGCCTTGCTGCTTATTCTGTATACACTCGTTGCTGATTGATTGTTAGCATGTGTGTGATAATTTGCCTCTGGACATATTTCATATCTGATTGGGCTTGTTTTTGTTTAGCCTGTCATTCTTCTTATTTAATCAGTTCTGATTTACCAGTTTTGGATTCCATGTAGATATTTCATATCAGTCAAATTTAGGTCCCTGCCACTTAACTGTGTATTTTTGATGTTTTGTTAGTATTCCTCCTGTGTTTACTGTTGTTACTCAGCTATCCAAACCTTAAATATAATCCAAAAAACATCAACATGTTAGATTTAATCGTCAGCGAATCTTAGTCTCCGTCTTAAATGTCAGCATCAGTCAGTGTGGGTGTGGTGGTGCTTTTCAGTGCTTGAGATGTTTGCTTTGGAGCTACTCTTTGGTTTTCATTGAAGATTAAGTAGAATTGAATAGAAATAGTCAGATATTATCTCCATCTGAAACCTATGACATGCTTTCAAAGAACACAGTTGTCATCAGTATTTGCCTAACAGCCAGAGACCCTTAGGTTTGGTGTTCTTGAGCATTTTCATGGTTCGATTGAAGGTTAACCAGAGGAAAGAGTTTACCACAGTGATTGGATCAAAAATGGTTAAATATTCAAATGAATATAAAACTCAATTCTGATATGTTCACACTCGAAGCCTGAAGTGTTTAAAGTTGTTAAAATATTCTATCACAGATGTATCAGCTTACGTTTTTTTGGAAAATGGTATCATTTTCTTTATATAGATATAGATAGATATATTCCAAAAATATGGATGGATGGAGAAATGACAGATATTTAACAGGGTCGCTTGGTAAAATATTGGTTAAAGTCTAAGATATAACAGACTTATATTTATTTAAGCACATTTTCTTTTAATTCTAGAAAGTAAATGATTGGACTAAGTCATGCACACTGCATTTTGATAAGAAGCTAAAAATAAGGAAAACGTGCTGAAAGTCAAAGTAAGAGAATCGCTGCAAAAAAAGATTCTGGCACTGAAGTTGTTGTTTGTGTTGTTTCAGTGACAAGATGAGCCAAAGTTAAAATTGAAATGAAAGCACAGCTTATAATATACTAAAACACACAGTGACAGTGTGACTGCCAGTCGAACATTGTTGGCTGCTGAGGTGTGATGTGCAACCTGCTGCATAGTGTGGAGTCCGGTCATTTTTTTTTTGCAGTGCACTTAAAGAAGGAAAAGCTCAATGTGACTGTGGGCTTTTTTTGGGAGGGGGAGGAGTCGATCAGGTAATTTGTTGCTAACGCCAAGTTAAAGTTAAATGTAAACATTAGCTTTGGGCTAGTCCACAGTTGTGGAAACACGGGTGAGAATTTAGTTGAACGACAGCATATTCACCAAAACAAGCTACATTCACTGGCCGGAGTAGTTTGTGTGTGAACCTTTTCATGACAGGATCCTTCCCCGGTCTGCACAGCACCGCTTTCATTTCCTGTAGCTGGGATGGAAGTAAAGCCAAAGACGAAAGTACAACTAAAATGATAAATCACAAGCTTTAGAACTACGGTTATTATTTTGTGCTTTTCTGAGGATGAAAGCTAGTGTTGAACTGAGAACAAATGATATCTCGAGTGTCTTTTCAGCAGATCAGCAAAACTATTCTGTGATTTCAAGTAATACTTGATTATGTAAGCTGTCCATATCTCCACTAGGAATCCCAGGCAGCTCAGAGACAGATCCTCATGGAGTTCCTTAAAGAAGCCAGGAGAAACAAGAGAGAGGTACGGCTACACAAATTTCCCACACAAAGCTGACACAGTGCTGAGAAAAGAGCAGTATTTGTAATGGCTGACGCCCAGCTTTGTGTCAGTCCACCAGAACTCGTTAAGTGTTTGTAGGTGTTAACAAAGGCAAGCGCGTTCAGTTGTGTTTTTGGTTTTGTTGGCAGCAACTAGAGCAACTGCAGAAAGAGCTCAACTTCCTCGAAGAAGACATCAAACGTGTTGAGGTAGGTAAACTGACAAAGCGCAGTCCAAAGATGGATTGCTGTGCCCTCATTCACATGAGGTTCTCTTGCGAAAATACAGGGGAACAGAATGCATGATTATAAAAACATATTATGCTGTGAAATCACAAAACCCCGGGGCCGCTCATCATCACAGCTTGAGATGGACAAACAAGTTATGTTGGTGTCATTTTCCAGGAAATGAGTGGGCTGTACTCTCCTGTGATGGAGGCTGAGTGTACTGTGCCTAATGTGGAAGCTCCCTCTCCAGCACCCAGGTAATGCTGATGTCTGCTGCATAATAAATGTGTCTATGCAGAACATAATAACACCATATTCACCTTGTTCGTTTACCAAAACAGGAGCTCGTTACGAGCACAGATGTGTGCTTGCTCACGAAAACGTTTTGCCTTTTGCTCTACAACGGCTGCTTTGTCTGTGTGGAACAAAGCCAGTGCATACAGTCGAGATGCCAGAGGCTTCAGCAGTCGCTGTGTGGTGTGACTTACTCCGCGTCTTGTGTGTTTGTTTCTGTGTTGAGCAGTTGCAGTAGTATTATAGACCAACCCGACTACAACCAGCCTCCAGGATTTGGTGGAGCAGCCCAGGTACAGCGGAGAGATTTATTTATTTAAAAAAAACAAATTAGCTTGGAGTAAAAACTGTTTCAGACAGGATGAAGTAACGGGCTGCACCAAGGCCCAGTAAAAGATCATTTTACTGGGGTTATAACTGTAAATCCAGCAAAGCTTTAATATCTGGAGCTGGAAATGGCTGGTGCGTTTTAATAAGGGGGCCTGTCAAGTTTAGATGTAGCTTTTTAACACAAATGTATTTGGAGGAAAATTATAAATACACTCTGAGGTTTCTGGCACTGCCTTCACTTTGCTCTTGGGACTGTTTCCTCAGGGAAAACGTCAGACCTGGTACAACAGCACCCTGGCGTCAAGAAGAAAGAGGCTCACAGCTCATTTTGAGGATCTAGAGCAGTGCTACTTCTCCAGCAAAATGTCCCGCATCACAGGTGCTGTTGTTGAGGGTTTAGACTGCTGTGGTCAGATCATTTTTATGGCGTTTTCATTTGCACACAGTTGGAAAGCTGGTATTATTTCTTAAAGCAGGGCATCTGTGTTTAAGCTCTTAGTTATGGGCAACGACTCCATTTGGTTTTTTTCCACAATGTGTATAATTCACAAATGCTGTGTTAACTGTGCGTGTTGTTTTCAGATGAGGGCAGGAACCTGAATCAGCTGGATGATTTCATGGAGTGTTTGTCAAAGTTCACTCGCTATAACTCTGTGCGGCCGCTGGCCACCCTGTCATACGCCAGTGACCTCTATAATGGCTCCAGTATCGTGTCTAGGTATAAAAAAGAAACGTTTGATTTACGTATGACCGGACATCATCTTTTAGTTGTTTCGTGACATTTTACCGTGTGTGTGATGAGCCCAGTCACTGTCTTTGACCGTATTTTCCTTTATTTCAGTATTGAGTTTGACCGAGACTGTGACTACTTTGCCATCGCTGGCGTAACCAAAAAGATCAAGGTGTTTGAGTACGGCACTGTGATCCAGGATGCAGTGGACATCCACTACCCTGTCAACGAAATGACTTGCAATTCCAAAATCAGGTGAAGGAAACTGATAAATGCATTTCCTCTAATGCCGATCTCTTAGTAATCCACATGTTGAGTCACGTGTATGGATGCAGAATCTACAGGATGCTTTTTTCCAAAATTGTGACTGTAAAAAAACTAATCATACAGTTCATGAAAAGAAATGATAACTTAGTTTGTAGTGAAATAAGCAGCGCCAAACTCGAATATTTCAAGTTCCTGTTGTCTGTTGCAGCTGTATCAGCTGGAGCAGTTATCACAAAAACCTCCTGGCCAGCAGTGACTATGAGGGAACTGTTATTTTGTGGGATGGATTCACAGGCCAGAGGTCCAAAGTCTACCAGGTGTGATGCTTGGAGCGCAGCTTCATTACGTTAGGCAAACATTAGTAATGATGGCTTTTTAAGCTTTCCTCTGCTTCCTTTCCAGGAACATGAAAAAAGGTGTTGGAGTGTAGACTTCAATCTCATGGACCCAAAGCTTTTAGCCTCAGGTTCTGATGATGCTAAAGGTAAGGGAGGGATGCAATATCTAAAAATAATGTTCCCACCATGAATCAGCCCTTATTTTGTTTTTATGCATGCTCTTTTCTTCTTCTTCTTCTTCTTCTTCAGTCAAGTTGTGGTCAACTAATCTTGACAATTCAGTGGCTAGCATTGAGGCTAAGGCTAACGTCTGCTGTGTTAAATTCAGCCCAACCTCCAGATATCATCTGGCCTTCGGTTGTGCAGGTGAGATGGAAATTAAAGATTTTCATGTGTGATTTATCTTGTTTGTTGTTACTTTAGTCTTGGTTGTGGAAAAGCAAAGATTTTGAGATAAAATTCTCTTAAACCTTAAGCCAGGGTGATGTCGAAAAGCTCTGCCAAAATGCCAAAATCAAGTGCAAACATAGAACGGGACTTTCATTGGGCGAAAGCAGCTCAGAAGCTTTTGATTACACCGCATAGGTTGTACCAAAACCTTGTAACTGTGTAAACCTTGCATCTAAGGACACTTCAAGTGTCATTGAAGCTGGTGTAGCAGCAGATTTAAATGTGAAGGTGCAGTGTCTGACGTCCGCCTGCATTTGGTTGGTATTTACTATGAGAAGTTAAGTCCAGACTAAATAAGGGGGAAACAGATTTTACTCTACCCAGCTGTCTCCCTTCAGCCAGACAAACCTGGAGTATTGTTGTTGTTGATTTTTCTCTCACATCACTGTGGTTTCTTTGTTGTCAGCTACACTTCTTCACCCGGCACTGACTCTTGTGGTCCAGAAAAACTGCTGAATACCTTATTCATTAGTCCCCCAAAGGAGATATAAAGTTGTAAGAAATATTTGGTTATACACAGAAACACTGTAACACTGGATGAGCAGAGCGTACAAGCGTTATCCAGAAGTATCTTGCTGTGGCTTTATCCAACTTCCTGTGTCTCAACGACAAAGCCTTCTCAGCTTAGAGAAGGAAACTGCTCCTCGGCCTCGTAGATGGTTTAGTGTCTGGAGTAGCACTGGGTTATCAAAGTAAGCAAGCAGACACGGAAAGCCATTCTGCATTTGAATTTAAACTGCACGAAGTCCAAATTTAACTGCACTTTTCTAAATGCTGTGGTGGCTCCTAAATGGAGCTGATCTAAGACTTGTTTTAATCTACGATTTTCCTCATGTTTCCCATCTGAACACATGCTAAACTTTGCTTTCTTCTCTTAGACCACTGTGTTCACTACTATGATCTCCGCAACACTAAGCAGCCAATCATGGTGTTCAAAGGCCACAGGAAGGCCGTCTCCTATGCCAAGTTCGTCAACGGAGAGGAAATTGTTTCTGCGTAAGTACATCTGTCGGCTTTGCATTTCCATTTAATATCTGAAAGGTTTCTTTTTCCTGCAAAGGAAAATATTCTGTAAAACCTGTTACGGTGTACTTTCTGCTTATAATATCATAAAGAAGCTGTCTAATGTAAACTGGGTTAAAGAGAGCATGAAACACTAAATGTATAAAGGCTAATTTACATCGTGGAGCCCTCAAAAACTGACATGGATGTAACTCTGTCTGTGAAGCTGGATTTAAGAAACAAGTTATAACAATGACATTTGCATAATTACTGAAACGAGCACCGCTGCCGAACAATGGAGAATCTTTCTACACACAGAGTAGAAATCCTGATCCTTGAATCCTGATCAAATGAAAATGCTGGACTTGGCCCCAGTGGGTTATCACGCCATATCATCTAAGGCCCACCGGTTCCATATTGATCATTTCTTTCTGCACTATTGTCCTCAGTTCGACGGACAGTCAGCTGAAGCTGTGGAATGTCAACAAACCTCACTGCCTGCGCTCCTTCAAGGGTCACATCAACGAGAAGAACTTTGTGGGCCTGGCCTCAAACGGAGACTACGTTGCCTGTGGTGAGCAGTTACTTCAAAGAAGACATTATTGTCAAATTGTCTGTGTTGTATCACTCCCTCAGTGGGAGAAACGATAACATGCTTACATTCCGTGTGTGTGTGTGTGTGTGTGTGTGTACAGGCAGTGAGAACAACTCCCTGTATCTGTACTACAAAGGACTTTCCAAGACACTGTTAACATTCAAGTTTGACACAGTGAAGAGCGTTCTGGACAAGGATAAGAAGGAGGACGACACCAACGAGTTTGTCAGTGCTGTCTGCTGGAGGGCCCTGCCTGATGGAGTGAGCTCACCTCTATACTCAGTAACATTGTCATTGACTGCACTTTGAAGGGTGCACTACAAAGCGATATTAATGGGTTAGTGAGGTCTGTCAAGTCAGATAAAAAGGTGGCTTTCTTTTTCCTTAGTTAGATCACTATGGTAACAAATGTCCTAGGAGCTTGAAATGAGAAGGCGACTGGTCTTTTTTTAAGGTTTTGAAGACATTTCACCTCTCGTCCAAGAGCCTTCTTCAGTTCTAAAACCAAAGGTTGCAAAACCTAGTTGGGGGTTGTACCCTTAGGCCAGGGGTGGGCAACTCCAGGCCTTTGAAGGCCGGTGTCCTGCAGGTTTTAGATCTCACCCTGGGTCAACACACCTGAATCAAATGATTAGTTCATTACCAGGCCTCTGGAGAACTTCAAGACATGTTGAGGAGGTCATTTAGCCATTTGAATCAGCTGTGTTGGATCAAGGACACATCTAAAACCTGCAGGACACCGGCCCTCGAGGCCTGGAGTTGCCTACCCCTGCCCCGCCTTCATCTGTGAGTGTAGTTGTAGGTTTTGTTGAGCCAGCTAACCCAAAGAGCCTGCTTTGTTGGGACACCACACCCATAGTTTGCGGTCATAGAACTGAGACGGTGTCAGTCACACTTTAAAATCCTGACACTCTGAGAAAGAATACAGCTGGAGTTTCTCACACTTTCTTGCAAAGGATTGTTGTTTTCAGATCACACAGTTAAAGTGTTGAGTATTAATCTACAGGTAATTAACTATCTGTGCTCTAAGTGTTACCTTTTGTTTTTCAGGAGTCAAATGTATTAATCGCTGCCAACAGTCAAGGAACAATTAAGGTTTGTATCATCTGTACAAAACACGCCAACAAGCACAGGCCTACTGCAGCACTCAGACTGGTGTCATAGAGGGTACTGGACCTTTGTTTGAAAACATGACATTTACATTGTAATCATGTTCTGTCCTTTTAGTTGACTCATTTCTGGTATTTTAATGAGGCCGTCTGAGGAAAAAAACTTTTGTAAGAGCGCGATCAGGATACAAAAGTGTGAAGCCAAACACTAATAAAACATGAATAAAACAAAAAATCCGATTGGATATATAGATCTGGTGTTTATATTGTCGTGTTTTGCTGTGTTCATTGTTGCATTCATTTTGTGCTCTGCAGATGGCTGTAGACGCTCACTGACAATTTGAACCAGAAATGTCAAATTTCTTTAAGATTCTCCATAAGACACATTCCTGGCAATATCCCAGGATGAATTAGGAATAACTGTTTAAACACGCTCACAAATAAAGATAAATCCTTGTGCATCTGATCCAATTCAAGCCTGCTTGTCTGCTGTGTAATCCTGTTTAATCTTCCACTCTTGAAGTCCAAATGTCACCTCACTGGCTTCTGTTTGGAATCAAAGTACACACACAAAATATATCTAAAGAAATTATTTTTGTAATATTTTGATGAACTGTGCAGTGTGGTAGCAGTGATTTCAGCTCTGCATTAGTGATGTGCCACGCTAGTCTGGGTGAACTTTTGACCCTTTTAAAAATGCCTCGTTATACAGTCCAACTGCTATATGTTAATTATTTTTGTGGTTTCTGCCTTTTGTCGTTTTATTATTATTTAGCTGTTGGAGAGGAGCTTTAATTCATTGCTTTTTCCCGTAACAACAAGAGGTCACAGGTGTGCGTTCTCTCTGCACAGGTACTCGAGCTCGTCTGAAGACGTGCAGTTCCTTCAGCGGGTGTTGGAGCTTTGACTCGTGATGCAGGGAGGCTGCCAGGCTGAGTAGCAACTGGAGATCTGAAATTGTCTCTTATTATTTTTTTCCTCTTTTTCTTTACTTTTTTTTTTATGAGCTTATGTTTTTGGACAGCGGCAAAGACTATGGACCAGCAGGAGAAGATGTGCTGCTGTTTTATTGGGCACAAAGTGAAACAAGAGACTTTAGAAAGCAGTTTTGTTTCTTTTGAGCGAGGTTTTATTGGCTACAATAGAACACCTCTTTATGGTTTTAGGTCAAATCAAAACCTTTACTTTTTAATTAAGCTGCTGTTCTCCGGAATACATCCAGCCAAACGCTAAAAGTGCGATGCATTTCCTCCTTTTAAAGGCCAAAGCACAAGACGAAGTGACATGCAAAAATCTTCAAATGAAGCTTTTAAATCTCCTTTTGTTTGTCAGTGTCCAGCCCCCTGCACCTTTCTTTTTTGTGTAGCTTTTGCGTTCTCTCAGATTTGGGGGGGAAAAACATTTTTAATAAACCTGACTTGAATTCCATCCTGTCAGACGTATCACTGGTTTCTTTTCTGGTTTGCGAGTGCAGAACGTGAGAAGTTGAGTGAACTGAAATGAGAAGCGCCTCTCTGTACTGATATTTCTGTTTACCGTCAGAACAAAACGAAACTCAAAGCTTTTGTCTGCAATCACAACTCTCATGTAACTTCCGGCACTGGTCTGCAGTGTCGTGCAGAACTGGACTTTTTTTTTTTTTGGGTGAACTATTGGTTGCTTGTTGGAAATAAAACCTTGCAGAATCTGTTCTTTTAAAGTAGCAATGGAATCGTTCTTCACATACTGTAGGTATCATCTGAGCTGAGCTGCATTGTAACTTCAGGCAAACTGCTGTCAGTTTCTGTGGAGCAAGACCTGCCTATTTTATGATAAGTGAGAGAGGTGTTTTGTATTTGTATTACTGAATAAATTATTTCGAAACACTTGGCATGTTGGTTCTTTTTTTTTCTCTCTCTCCATATGATGACATAATTGTATTCTTTTAGGTGATCTGTGTATAAAACTGTGATGGGTTAGTTGATCGGAATTGCAAGAAACGTTCTTGGTTATGGACAAGGTGCTTTTTCAGTCAGTGCTGGGACTCGGGACACTGTAGTCCTCCTCCAGATGCCATCGATGCAATGGCACCCTTAAACTCTTGTTTAAATTCCCTTGAAAAATTGCGCTCTCCTTGGTGTCCTATAAAATAAGCATTTACAGCATGGGGCTTTGCATCTTTTTTTTTTTTTTTTTTTTTTTAATAAATTAGGGCGACAAAAGAAAAAAGCTGTTTCAAAGAGGCTCGGGTAAATAGACTGGTTCTTATATAGCACTTTTTCTATTCTATCTGATCACTCAAAGTGTTTTGTACAACATGCTTCATTCATCCAGATACTTCATTCTATGTCAAATTTACATGCACCTTGGGGTTAGTATTTTGCCCAAGGATGCAGCCAGAGATTGAACCACCAGCCTTCCAATTAATAGTTGACCCTCTCTACCTCCTGAGCTACAGCCATCAGGTGGGACTGTCTGTTCAGATTTCATGGTTTCGTATAGTGTATACTGTGCTGGCCTGCATTTTTCTGTTAAAACTCAAAAACTGACTGCTCAGTTTGGGCAGCATACATTCAGATTTGAGGTTTTGAGTAAACAAATTTCAAGTAGGTCTAATCTACCTCTGCAAACCTTATGAAAGTTATATTCAGCATCATAGAAAAGGCAAAGTTGTACATTAGGTGGAAATGTGGAACTGTCTTGCTGAGGGGAAACTAGTTCTTCATTTCAGGCTTTGCAGTGGGCCTTGCAAGCCAGACGGGCCCTGTAACAGTGTGTTCTTTCTTTCATATCAGTTGATCTGATTTTTCAGTTCCTATTAGATTCAGAATGACACAGCACACACTGTTCCTACTTCCCAGCCCAGTTCATATTTAATATAGGCACCCTTAGTTATCTTGGAAATTGTATAAGATTCCTGATATTTCTGGATTCAGATGTTAAGTAGGCTGTTTTCAAAAACTTGATGTTTTGGGGTAACTCAACCTCTATAAAAAACAAAAAACAACCATTTACTCACTTTTGTAATAAATATTATATAACATTTATTACAAAGTTATTTTCTAGCAAACAACAAATTTACGTTTAATACAACATTTTGTAAAAATGTTTTGGCTTATTTATTTTAAATATTTTCTACGTAGAAATATGCATTACGTTGTACTATGTACTTATGAGATGTCAAAAAGAAAGCAAGTAAACAAACACCAAAAAAATACAAAAAACGGAACAAATGTTTTCTCGAAAAGCGGCGGAACGATTTTTCCGGCGGACAACGGACAACCAGCTACTTAGCAGCCGTTGGAAACAAAACCTGAGTCTAAAGCAAGTTCTCATGTTACCAGGTTATACCCCAGCTACATTGTAGTTCCTCACATAGGCGAACACCTCCATCCAGTTTTTGCTGTTTACTGTTTTGACCTAGAGGCTGAAGAGGTTTGTGGTGAAGATGGGAGTGCCAAAATTTTACCGCTGGATTTCGGAACGCTACCCTTGTCTCAGTGAAGTTGTCAAGGAACATCAGGTAGGAAAACAGCGGTGACTGGTTAGCTTCACAGACCGCTGTCATTGGTAGCCACAGTGCTAGCGTAGCTAGCTGTTCGCTATCAGAGAGCTATAGCGGGCCGCGGAACTAAAATTCCACGTAGCTTACCAATGGATTTCTGGCGAATGGACAACTCTGCTTTTAGCACACATTCTTCACTTCATCCTTTTGCTAAACACAGGATAGGCATGACGTTATTAACCAAATTCCATCACTAATATGCTATTTTGGTCTCCATTGTGCGCTTATTCGCACTAAACAAGTAAAATGTTAATGAGTTACCACTGGGTAATTTTGGCCTTTGTTGGTCAGGAACATTCTAAACAACAATAAGCTCTTGCAGTTGGCTAACTAACTGATTTTTATGAAAACTAGAGATCTATAGGGGCTCGGGTAGTTATTGTTACCAGCTGGTTAACAGTAACTGCGCTTTACAATGAACTTGTTTGAAATGTCAGAAGTATGAGCTCAGCCTGTTGGCCACAGCTCGAATAACGTGAGAGTTTAGGCTACTTGAGTAACTGCGGGGGGACTTGAACCACTTTCTACACTCTGAGCAGAAAGGAAGCCGCTATTTCACTCCCCCAGCAGTAGTTTCATCAGCGCACATTGTTCAGTGTCACCCTCCTTACCTCAGACAGCTTTGCATTTGTATTAAAGCAGTAAATAACCACCTTTAGCAGAAAATTGGTAGCAGTAAATATGGGAATTATGTTTCATGTCGGTACCGGTGTAAATAAAACGGAACAAAACATAAAGGTCTGATGTTATGAAAGGTGGATGGCATACTCATGAGACTGTTTTTAATGTGTCAGGTGAAAGGAGCTTACTATCATGTTTTTTTGACTGTCAAATATACCCTCCTTTAACTCATCAGCCTCCTAAAAACATCTGCCACACCTGAAAGATCTTGTCATTGTGAGCGTTTACAGATAAGTCATGTTCCTGAATGTACTAGGTATGTGATCAGTTTGTCTTTGTCAGATTCCAGAGTTTGACAACTTCTATCTGGACATGAACGGCATCATCCACCAGTGTTCTCACCCAAACGATGAGGATGTCCACTTTCGCATTTCTGAGGAAAAGATTTTTGCAGACATCTTCCATTACCTGGAGGTGCTCTTCAGGATCATCAAGCCTCGCAAGGTTTTCTTCATGGCGGTGGATGGTGTGGCGCCAAGGGCGAAGATGAACCAGCAGAGAGGACGTAGATTCAGGTTGTGATGGATGAATAAATCTAAATGAATAAATGCTAATCCTATCATAATACTGTTGAGAATCACTAAATTTAGGATATTGGGAGTAGCTTTTCTTGAACTGACCAAATAAAGAGATGGAATTTTATTAGCATGCCTGTACCCTGATGTTGAATACAAACTATAAATAATGCCACGTTCTCTCTAAGTTATCTGATTAAAGTGTCATGTCTGTTCTCAGATATATTTAGAGATGTTGGGTATAATTATGTGATGTTTCTGAGGCTGCAGCTGTAAACCTGAGCCCTATGTGAGTTACCTTATAAGGAAGAATGAGCAGCAAACAGGCTTGAGCTAAAATCCAACATTTCGTGCTTCAGTGTTACAGACAGGAGGGAAAACACAGCCTGCAGGCAGAGACACAGCCTGAGACTTTGAATTTGACCTTCTCTCTTTTATATCTACTTGTGGGTGTGTGCTTGTGTGTGGGTGTCTGTGTGTCTAGGTCCGCCAAAGAAGCAGAGGAAAAGATAAAAAAAGCTTTGGATAAAGGAGAGGTGCTTCCCACAGAGGCTCGCTTCGACTCCAACTGCATCACTCCTGGTAAGGAAGATCTAAAGCTTCATGCAAAGATGCTCAGCACACAGACACAGATCAGAACCACCTGATACAGTTTAGCACCTGAATTTATTTTTGTGTCCCTGTGTTTTTTATATGTGTACTGTATGTGATATTTTTATTAAAAACATGTTTGCATGTCAGATGTAAACATCCAGTGACTCGTTTTTCATTAGCGAATAGGTCATGGCAGAGATGTAATATTTTCCCAAGGAGTGGATGTGAGGGAATGTACAAAGAAGTGGAAAACCTTGTGGGACAAATATATTTATCCCAGGATAAAAAGAGAAAAGTGCCAGAAGCAAAGAGTGGAGACCCAGGAGGGGGAAAACAGAATCCAGAATCTTATTTGTTTCTATCGATTGGCACTGCGTTTAAAACACCAGGATACTACCACACTGTGTTTAACACATGACGAACCAGGACGGGTATAAATGTGTGGAACGGCATACCGACAGCTACACTGGCAAGTTACGTAGCCTACTTTGTAGGCTCTATGAAGATTCCCTGCAGAAGTTTAAATCAGGCGTTATATAAGACAGATTTCCCATTTCAACACAAGGAGGACAAAACCCAGCCTATGTACCTCTTCTGTTAGTCTTGAGCCTGGATTAACTGTAAGGGTCCTGTTTCAAACTCTGTCAAATTAAATATGCAGATCTGTCTGGTGTAGCGACCCCTTGGGAAAGCAGAACTGAGCAGCTGAAAACACTTGGGTTGCTCAGTTCTTCTTGGATCCTTAAGAGATATACAGAGAACAGGTCTCTGAAAATGTTAGCCGTTCTTTTAATCTCAAATCCTTCTTCCAGGCACTGAGTTCATGGTGCGACTTCAGGAACAGCTCAAGTATTTCGTCCACAACAAGCTCTCCAATGACAAGCTATGGGAGAATGTCAAAGTGTACTTGTCCGGTCACGAGGTGGGTGTGAGTGGTGTATGTGTAACTGTTGTATGTACTTTTGTACTGTTTCTGAGTCAGTAATGAATGTATTAAGTTTGTGTTTCTTCTCTTTACAGACACCAGGGGAGGGGGAACACAAAATCATGGAGTTTATTCGGTCAGAGAACACCAAGCCCAATCATGACCCCAACACGCGACACTGCCTGTACGGCCTGGATGCTGACCTGGTACGTTTAAACAGATCGTTGATGAACATTTTGCTCAAATCAGTGCCTGAAGGTTCAGTCTGTCCTTCACTCTGTGTTGTAGATTATGTTGGGTTTGACCAGCCACGAGCCAAACTTCGCTCTGCTCAGGGAGGAAGTCCGCTTTGGAGGGAAGAAATCCCAGAAGAGGTTCTTCTCTTCTTCTCTTCTTTGTCTTCTTTGTCTCTCTTTGTTTTGCTGCATTGTTTTGTGAACCCTGCTCTTTTGTTCCATTTCAGGATAACAGCTCCAGAGGAGACCACTTTTCACTTGCTTCACTTGTCTCTGATGAGAGAGTATATCGACTACGAGTTCTCTGAGCTCAAGGTGAGACAAGCGTGCCTAAAGTGGGCAGCTTTTAAATGCCAGGCGAGATTTCATATTATGATAAATTTTTAATATATGCTTTTTAAATTGTATTGTATGACGTCTAAATGTTTGTGCCTCTTTTTTCAGAATAAGATGGGTTCCGATTATGACCTGGAGCGAGTAATAGATGACTGGATTCTAATGGGTTTCCTGGTAGGAAACGATTTCATCCCTCACCTCCCCAACCTTCACATCAATCATGACGCTCTACCGTTGCTGTACAAGACGTACATGAGTGTACTACCAAGCCTGGGGGGTAAGACCAGACTCGTATCTTGTGTTTTTCCTCAGTTTTTAGTTTTAGTTTCTTCTTTCAGTTTGGTTTTCAGTGTCATTTCTGTTGGAACCAAACATTTCAATTCAGTTTTAAATGTTTCAAAGTGTTTAGCTTAGGCTTATTTGATTCCATAATAATTATAGTGGATTGCAACATGTGCAGTGAGGTTTCTTCATGCTTGTTGTGTTGCAACATTTGACGAAATCATCTATTGGTGAGACAGATGCATACACTGTATCCTTTTAGTGGTTTACTCTTTAGGACTTCGCTTTGTCCCCTGTAACGAACTGTAGTCTAAACAAATTTGGATTTCAAAAGCATGAAAAATATTTATTTATTTTTGAACACACACTCAGCGAAAAAGATGAAATACAGCAGAAATGCAAAAAAAAGAAAGCCACCATGCTGTATTCATGTATATTCTATTGAGTTCAATTAAATTGTATCTCTATAATTTAATTGAATGTTGTGCCACAATTTTCTCCAGATAAACAAA
The DNA here is from genome assembly GCF_018398535.1 of Haplochromis burtoni. NCBI lineage: Eukaryota > Metazoa > Chordata > Actinopteri > Cichliformes > Cichlidae > Haplochromis > Haplochromis burtoni. The sequence continues at coordinate 954,599 of NW_024582546.1, forward strand.
AACAAAACTGAGGTAATAGTCTTTGGCGCCAAAGAAAAACGATTACAGGTCACCAGAGAACTTCAATCTATACATCTAAAAACCACAAACCAGGCGAGAAATGTGGGTGTAGTGATGGATGCAGACCTAAACTTAGAAAAACACATTAAGACAATAACAAAGTCAGCTTACTATCACCTCAAGAATATTTCAAGGATAAAAGATCTGATGTCTCAACAGGACCTGGAAAAACTAGTCCATGCATTCATCTTTAGTAGGCTTGATTACTGTAACAGCATCTTTACAGGTCTACCTAAAAAATCAGTCAGACAACTACAGCTCATTCAGAACTCTGCTGCTCGAGTCCTCACTAAGACCAAAAAAGTGGACCACATCAGTCCAGCTCTGAGGTCTTTACACTGGCTGCCTGTCCGTCAGAGGATAGACTTTAAAGTTCTGATGCTGGCCTATAAAGCTCTGAATGGTTTAGGACCAAAATACATCAGTGACCTCCTGACCCAGTATGAACCTTCCAGATCCCTCAGGTCATCTGGATCCGGTCTTTTATCAGTTCCCAGAGTCAGAACCAGACACGGAGAAGCTGCATTCAGCTTTTATGCTCCTTATATCTGGAACAAACTCCCAGAAAGCCTCAGATCAGCTGAAACACTCAGTTTATTTAAATCCAGGTTGAACCTGTTCTCAGCTGCATTTGAATAAAGCACCAAATCCACACTTTTAAGCTTAAATTTCAAAACTTACATTTTAACTACTGATTTTTAAAAAAAAAAAATTTTTTTAATCAATTTTAAATCATGCTTTTTATTTGTTTTTGTTTTTTAATGTCTCTGTAAAGCACTTTGAATCACCTTGCTGTTGAATTGTGCTATATCAATAAACTTGCCTTGCCTATTGCACCACAGTTGACTCAAGGTGCACTTTATACTGTAAGCTAAAGACACAACAATTATACAGAGAAAAGCCCAACAATCAGCTGACCCCCTATGACCAAGTGGGAAGGAAAAACTCCCTTTGAACAGGAAGAAACCTTTTAAACGTGAAGCTGGCAGAATTACCCTGAGCCTGGTTCTGGCGGCTCCAACTTTATCATGTGACAAAGTCCCCCCCCCCAGAAAAAGAACTGATGCAGCAGGGATGTATTTTTTGAGCATTTATTCAGAATTTGAAAGCCTCTCATACACAAAATCTGCTGTTTTTTTGTTTGTTCCATGTGCTGTGCTTGTCCAGCTGGCCCAGATAGTTTAGAATTGTCAACCAGTACAATATAGAGAAACATTCATGTCACACTTGTTTATTGTCATTCACATATATAACATAATGTCCCCGTGTTTATTTTAGGTTATCTGAATGAGAACGGTCACCTAAACCTCAGAAACTTTGAGAAATACCTGGAGAAGCTTGCTGAGGTGAGACACTAGTTTCTATTTAAGGGTCATTCATTTTACGATCAAGTCCCATATACTGATTGATGTCGTTTGCTATGAAACAAATGTATTCTGCCAAAATGTACTTTTTTTTTTTCTTTTTCCCCCCCATGTCTTGCCAGTTTGACCGGGAACATTTTAATGAGGTCTTTGTGGATTTGAAGTGGTTTGAAAGCAAAGTTGGTAACAAATATCTGAATGAAGCTGCTGGACTGGCAGCTGAGAAGGAAGCTGCCAGCAAAGACGCCAGAAAGAACGAGGTAGGGACGCAGCACTGAAAATATGCATTGTGTCTTTCAGCATTGTTTTCATGTCTGTTTCTTTCCAGTGATTGACTTTTTAAAAAAAAAAAAAATCTGTAGGATTCTGCTCTCTGTCTGGCTTCCCTGACTACATCAGAGAAAGTCACCGGAGAGGAAAAAGCAGCGGCAGCAGATGATGAAGAGGAGGAGGATGATATCTTTGAAACAGAGTTCAGACAGTACAAACGCACATACTACATGAGCAAGATCGGCGTGGACGTGGTGTCTGAGTGAGTGAACTTATACAAACGCATACAAAAAGCAAATTATGGGAAGAAGAAAGCTAAAAATGTTTGGGACAGAAGTTTGACACTTTTCATTGCTTTAACTCTTAGTTTCACTTCACCTCTTTGTTTGTTGTATCTTCGTTCAGTGACTGGCTGAGACAGAGTGAAGTTAGAATGACCAGTGTTCAATAACGCAGATAAATGATTGGTCAGCAGGTTGGGAACAAAGATAACAGGCTCTGTTTTATCATGCAAAGGCTTGGCACGAGGTTGTATTGGTGTCTCTAAGTGCACCTGCTATTGTGTTTTGCTCTAGGTGCAGCAAGACCAAGTGGCAACAGGCCGGGTGGAATGGAATGTATTCATAAACACATTGTGTGTTAGTCACATCACTTATGTAATGAATCAACATCCGAGTATAGCGAAACACTGTGCTCTTGACTTAACGATGAACACACGGGATCACAAAGCTGCAGCAGATCATTTAGTTTAACCACAAATAATATGGTGATCATAACTGCTGGGAACAGGTCCACCAAATATTAAAGGGTAAACATTGTTCTTGGACTTGGAGCTTTTGGCTCACAGGGTTCAGGCGTCCACCATTGGAACAATGCTCATCTATGACCGAAAAATCAACATCATAATAGGTGCACTTTAAGATGTTATACAGCAGCCTTTACCTACCTTTTAAAGGGTAAAACTATTAAGACTGGCAAAATCTGTTTTTCTCCCTTATCAGCAGTTAGAATAGACATGCTTGTGTGTCTGTCTGTGTGCGTGTGTGTTGCTGTTTCCCAGCAGTGTGATGCCCTTTTACTAGTTTCCTTTTTTAAATGATCCCATTGGTAGGGAAGTGACTTGGCTAAATGTTAAATGTTAACAGTGCCCTTCATCACAGCAGCTTGCACTTTGTAACTATGTTTTCACTCTTCCTTTTGCAGTGAGTTTCTAGCCAACCAAGCCAAGTGTTATGTGGAAGGTATCCAGTGGATTCTCCACTACTATTACCATGGAGTTCAGTCCTGGAGCTGGTGAGTGCTTCTTTCTTCTGTGTAATTTACTCCCTGATCTTTCTCTTTCTGTTATTGGAGAATTCAGCTCATTAACAGTCTCACAGAAATGTGGGAGGACTGAAAGAGAGGCTCAAATTTCGACATATTTCTACACAGCAGGCTTTAATGAGGGCTGCAGGGTTTCTGAACCTTTTACTGTCTAATGAAAGTTATTTCACAGAAAAAGTGGATTGATTTGCTTTGGGGAGAAGAACAATAAGTAAATGATTTCCTTCTTTAAACCTCTATATTGAAGGCGCTCCATTTTTAAAGCAGTCGTTGAGTATTATGTGTTATCTCTGCAGGTACTACCCCTACCACTACGCTCCCTACCTGTCAGACATCAGGAATGTATCTGGGTTAAAGCTGACCTTTGAGCATGGACAGCCCTTCATGCCCTTCCAGCAGCTGTTGGCAGTCCTGCCTGCTGCCAGCATGGAACTGCTGCCCGAGTGTTACAGGGTAACAAATGCAAATCCAAGTTCACTCATATAAAATGCACAAGATGTACTCTAAGAAATAAAGATATAATTTAATATAGAAATCGTTTTAACATTAGGACAGGAAGTATACAGGGGATCGTAATACTGTATTTTGTTATGTTTCAGCATCTGATGACTAGTGAAAGTTCAGCTATTATTGAGTACTACCCTCTTGACTTTAAAACTGACCTGAATGGCAAGCAGCAGGAGTGGGAGGCTGTGGTGCTCATTCCATTCATAGATGAGGTAAACACACAATTCGAAATGAAGAAATGCCACAGGTCTGTTGTCGAAATCAAATTTGACAACTTGTAACTGTGTGTAACTTTATGTTGTGTGTGTATCGAACAGAGGTGCTTATTAGCAGCCATGGAGGCCTGCAACAGGAAGCTGACAAAAGAAGAGAAGGCCAGGAACTGCCACACAGAGTGTGCAGTCTACTCGTACGACAGGGAAATGGACTTCGCCTACGCCTCCCCCCTGCCTCAACTGTTCCCCGACATCGTCCACTGCCACGTCAGGTAGATGCATTTAACGATCCTCATTGTTTCTGAAAACAACTCATGCGTTTGGTCCTACTGAGGTGAAATTCAACAGTCATATTTGTCTGTGGCTGATTGCCTTTTGTGGTTGATCATCACAGGACAGCGCACATCCCCATGGATGCTTGGCAAGTTTCATTAGATCACGTCAGCAAGCCCGTTGACCGCTCAGCTCTGTACTTCTGTGGCTTTCCCACCTTACAACACATCAAACACAAGGTGGGCATGTGCATAACTGAACTACTACTAAACTGTTCAAAGTTAGAGCGAACCTGGTTAAATACGTCTTAACTCACAGCCAACGTATGAATCTGAAATTAATTCTGCCAATTTAAGAAGAAGAAAAAAGAAGTATAGCAAGTTGAGTAAATTCAGCAGTCTTTATAAGATGATCTCCCTTTCTCAAACTCTCATGCTCTGGCTCCTTCACTGTCGTTTCAGTTTTACAAGAAGAAAGGCGGGGTGGTCGTGTTCCAGCAGAGTAGCAGAGGGGAGAACATGTTGCTGGATATCCTCCCCAACCAGGAAGGGGAAACGGTGAGCTTTTGTTTATGTTTTTAGATCTAGTTTAATAAAGCTTCAACACTTTATTATTAAGAACTGATCAATTGTCCCTTGGAAGTCTTTGAATCACTGTCTATACAATTAAAAGAACTGCATAAAATATGTTTTACACCCAGTCACCTCTTGGTCTTATTCTAGGAACATTGGCAGTTGCCTTATCCTCTGTGTCTCTGCCTCTCTCCTTCTTTCTTGTCATTATCTTCAGACATGTGATGATGTTGCTGCACAAGTTCTGGGAAAGTCTGTGTTTGTCAACTGGCCTCATCTAGAGGAAGCTCGCATCATTGCAGTGTCAGACGGAGAAACGAAGTAAGAGCTGGCTTTGCTATGACTGCTGACTTTTCTGGTAGATGTGTAGAAAAATCTGAAACTGAAAAATCTGAAAATATTATGTTGAGACTTTAGTGACTTTACAAGTGAATTTTTGCAACTTGTTCTGAAGATTTTATCTTGAGGAACCACCGGGTGTCCAAAGAGTGTATGACAGGCCGAGCACTCCTCCTCCCGCCAAAGTCACCTGTCTGTCTGACAAGGAGCAGAAGGACTGGATTAAGGATGTCCAAGGAATCACTGAATAGTAAGAAACTCAGCAAAATAATGCAAGTGTTTGAGTTTGTATGCATCTTCAGTCATTTCTACTCTTTCATATTATTGAAACAATCCTTCTGTTCTTTGCAAGAACCATCATATTCTTTGGCTTCTTTAGTTATTTATGCTTTTCTTTCCCGTAGTTATTTGAAGAGGAAAGGCATCGTGATAAATGAGACAGAGGTGGTTTTATACGGCCAACTGCTGACTGGAAGAAAATACGTTCCCAAAGCCAATGGTGTGGTGGAACTGGAGAAACAGTGGGCCAAACAGGTCCTCCCCTTTGCCTACCAGGCGGTTGTTAAGGTACCTGCACACAAACATGATAGCGAGAAGAAAACTGAGAATAATGGGTGAAAGACTCTTATAGCAGTGTATATGTCACTGAGGCTGTGGTGTTTCTCAGCAGGGTCTTCATGCTGCAGGAAAATAGAAGAAAACCTGCTTAAGCTGAGGAGTGCAGCCATATTAATGAAACTAAACCCTGAAATAAACCCATCACATGCTTTCAGTTTCTTTCTGGTTATTGTCAGAGTAGTTTTAGGCAAATTTAAGTTTACTGCACATGGTTTTGATTTTATCACCTTTTTTTTCTTTTTTAAGTGTTTATAGATATTATTATAAAGACACTTCTTCCTTATCTTCATGGTCTCAGGATATCAAAGCCTTCTGCTCATCTCTGGCCTGCTTCAAGAGCTTAGATGAGCTCTTTCCTCCAACAACAACCGTCTTCATGGTGGGAAACCCGTACTACGGTGCCATGGGAGAGGTATGTTATCCACTGTTTGCTCTCTTAGTCTGTGGATTACTCCCTCGTTACCCAAGTTACTCTTTTTATTAATTTAAACCAAGAATCCGAGTATAATGTCCATGTTTTCACACTGTCACATTCAATATAAGTGAAGAAACAAAACACTGTGCCCCGAGCTGTCACCTGTGCATTAATATCATCGGCGACTGTCAGATAAGTTTGATTTCCACAATCATTTTTTCCATACTCTGAGGGGAAAAAGACAAAAAAATTAAGAGGCTTATTTATATAGTTTAGAACAGATCTGTGAAAAACACCTTCTGTTTTAAGCTTAATGATGTAATGCAAAACAATATGAACATAACATTGATAAGAACTTAGTGATTCCATTATCAATTCGGTTCCTTATTGGTTCTCATATCGATTCTCATTGACTGAGCTTGGAGACTCACCAGCATCACTAAGCAGCATATCAAAGGCATTGCATTCATGACCTGTGGGTCAAATGTTTGTGCATGTTGGAGGTATTTCCCCTCTTTGCTGAGATCAGTGTTGGGGCCATTACTCATTATACACAGAACCCTTTTCTTACAGGTAATGCATTATGTTACTTACCGTATTTCCCGGACTACAGAGCGCACCTGAATATTAGCCGCACAAGCTAAAATCAGGGGAAAATCCTGTTTTGTACATACATTAGCCGCACCTGACCAAAAGCCGCAGGTGTTTCAATGTTGACTCATCATATGTAAGAGAATATGCACAAAGGGAATTGTCAGGAAAGAGATGGCTGTTTGGAGACATCACTTTTATTAATATTTTGAAAAACAAGTTATGGGTACATATTTGCACATGTAGTACATAACAGTAACCAGAAAAATAGATTCGGACTACCTTTTAGGCTCAGGTGCAGTGTCACAGCTTTAACAAGAAGAAAAGTCAGTCATTCACCACCATCTTTCTCTTCTTCCTGCGCACTAAAACCACCAAAGTCCTCTTCTCCAGTGTCGGATACAAACAAGCTCAGGATGGCTTCGTCATCCACTCTCAGCTTCTCTCCTTCGTTGTCACTTTCAAAACCAAAGAAATCCTCGTTGTCAGAGTCGAACACCCTCAGAAGGGCCGTGGCGGTGTCCTCCTCTCCATCATGCAGCAGTCCAGCCCTTTGAAATCCGTTGGTGATCGTGGATGTTTTCACACTTTTCCACGCTGTCAGAATCCACCGGTGGAGTTGGGCATAACTTGCTTTTTGGGCATAACTTGCAAGTTTATCGCCGCTCATCATCCACGCCTCCCGCTAAACGCGTAGCGCTACTTTGAAGTTTGTTTTTCGCGCTACTTGTACGGCACTATGTTGCCTGGCGGATGGACACGTGACCAACATACCAGTCTTGAACCCCGATACTGTGTGTCTGATCACATGCCCTTCCGCCAGGCAACGTAGTGCCGTACAACAGCGGAACAAACAAAACAAAGCGTCTTACGATATGACAACAATCACGGACAATCCATAGAAAAGCCGCACCTGACTAAAAGCCGCAGGGTTCAAAGCTGGTGCAAAAAGTAGCGGCTTATAGCCCGACAATTACGGTAATTTCTCCCAGGAGAAAGTAATTTCTTACACTACTCATTACTTTACTTTCATGTTACTCTGTAAATTGACCTGAAACACACCGTCTCTTAATTACCATGGCAGGTATAGAAATCCAGCCATTTTTTAAAAAGTCTATCTGATTAATGCTCCACATCTCCATATTCATATTAATATAAATTTTCAGGTGCAAGATTCCCAAGATGTCATCAAAGATGGGCGGATTCGAGTGGTCTTCAGTGTGCCACATGAGCCACAGCTGGAGCCCTTAATCCAGAACCAACACGTAAGACGAGCTCGTGGAGTCGTTCTGTGGATATGTACGTTTCGTTTTGCGAGTTTTCTCCCCTCACCTTATACGTTTTTGTGTGTCGTGTAGAAATACAGCGTGAAATACAGTCCTGGATACGTTCTGGCCTCTCGTCTCGGCATCACCGGTTACCTCGTCTCCCGCTTCTCTGGAAGCATCTTCATTGGTAGAGGCTCTAAGAAGAAGTGAGTGTTTATGTAGAAATGCCAAAAGGATATCTGCAGTGAGTTGAGCTGTTGTTGGCATCACGTCACGTATTCAGGTACAGTCCTTGTCTAAGCTTTCAGTCTTCTTCACTGTGTCCAGTCCCTGTGGGGAGCAAAGAGCTAACGTTGGCCTGAACCTCAAGTTCAACAAGAAGAACGAGGAAGTTCCCGGATACACCAAGAGAACTGAAAAAGAGTGGCTCTACTCTGCTGCTGTGGAGGAGCTGCTGGCTGAATACCTGGACAGGTAAAACAAATGAGTCGTTTTGAAAACCGCTGTTCTTTAACTTATGTATTAATGTTCGGTTATCCTATGAATTGAATGAAGCTTTTACAAATGACGGTGCGGTTGTGTTTCTTTGTAGATTTTCAGAGGTATTCAACAAAGTGGCCAGAAACAGTCACGATGATGTTTTCTATGAAGATGACATTTGGCCTGGAGAAGACCAGAATGGGTAAAACGGACGCTTCAGCCATGTGGGCCCTGGCCTTACTTAGTCCCCTGCCAAGGTTGCGTTCACTCAATCCTGCTGGGAAAAAAACTTGTTTAGGGATCATAGATGTATATAAAAGATGGACGTAGCTTACAGGTCTTAAAAGTGTAGCTGATGCTGAGGTGTCTAAAAGCTGTATTCATTCTTGTGGCCATCAGGTGGCGACATCTCTAGCTACATAAAGAAGCACTTATAGAAGTCTGTGTGAAATTGTCCTCTTTCAAAATACATTTCTAGTTTAAATTCACACTGAATAAACTATGAAGTTCATCTTTATCTTTTGATATCCATGAGAGTAAAAAAAAAAAAAAAAAAGGGGATGCTTTAAAGCACCATCGTGCCTGATATGTTCTCACTTGGTGTCTCATTTGTCAGCTGGATCACCTTTGGTTAGTAAGGGTAAAAGTTCTCAGCATAAAGCTTCACCCGCCGGTGATGACGAGGAGTTTAGAGCCAGGGGTTGTCAAAGATTAAATAAATGAATGACTAAATGACTTTTTTTTTTTTTTTTTTTTTTTTTTAACCCAACAGGGCAGAGAAGGTAGCAGAAATCACTTCATGGTTAAAAAGTCACCCAGTCAGCTCCATCAGTAGGGCATCCTGTGACCTCCAAGTGCTGGATGCTGCAATCGTGGAGAGGATCGAGGAAGCAGTGGAGAAGACCAAGGTGACAGCTACAGACTTCAGAAGTCAGAAGTTCTTTGTGTATTCACTGTATTTCCATTCACACGCCTCTCCCTCTGTACCTTCTCCATTCCTGCCTTGCTCTCGCTGACTTAGGTGAAGAAGAGCACCAAGAAAGTCCGCGTCACAGTCAAGCCTCACCTCCTCTTCAGGGTGAGTACCTTTGGCATGCACGTATTAACATCGTGCCTGTAAAGAAAGGGGCTGTGGTTGTGTTATAAAAACCCCGTAGGACTGGTAACCCCATAAAGACCTGTCAGCCAAAGTTCAGATGATTTAAAGCAGTTTAATATCAAACAACAATCACATGTAATATTTTTTGGAAATTCCTGTGTAGCAATAAAAAGGATTATGCAGCTGCTTCAAGGAGGAATCCAACATAGTTGCTTAACATTTTACACACAGCTGACTCAGAACAAGTACAAACCAGATGGGAAGGTTATGAAAGGAAAACATGCTGTGGACCAAGATGATGACCAACATCAGAAAATTCAAGGCATCATGCCCTGGAAAAAGAAAACGCATAACAAAAAGAAATGGATATGACCTGTCGTGGTCCTGTCACATCAACACCGTGGTGAAAAAGGCAATAGAGAGCATCCTGGCGGGAAACATCTCAACCTGGTTCGGGAACAGCACCATGCAGGACAGACGAGCTCTACAGAGGGTTGTGCGGTCAGCTGAGCGCACCATCCGCTCCGAGCTCCCTGACCTGCACTCAATCTACAGCAGGCGGTGCTGGACCAAGGCCAGGAAGATGGTGAAGGACTCAGCCATCCCAACAACAGACTGTTCTCTCTGCTGAGGTCAGGAAAGCGATTCCGCTCCCTGAAGACCAACACAGAGAGACTGAGGAGGAGCTTCTTCCCGCAGGCGATACGGTCTCTCAATCACACACCACACAGTACAGACCCACACATACAGTTCTTACACACACTGGACATTCTGGACATTTGTTTACACCAGTGGCCGCTGCACTGCGTGGTCATCTAATCAAATCACTTTATCACAAGACCAAAAGGTGCATGTGCAACACAAGAAAACTGTAGCAGTGACCGTGATCTGGAACAGCCTCATTTCTTGTGTTTGGAAGAAAAGCCTGTTGCAGTGGGCTTAAGAGAAGCAACTGTGGACTTTGGCTGATTGGATGAAACTGATGTTCAGTGATGAATTACAAATGTGCAGTAGCCACAGAGATGATGCTGGGTGTGCTGTGCTCCACGCAATCATGACCGGGGTTGCAGGTCAAATTTCAGACTCATCCTGTATGGTTTATGGTTATATGCGTGAGTGTGCATTCTCAATGCACCCTGATTGTTTGTGAGCTAATATCTGAAATGACACTGAAACAGCCGGCAGCCAAATGTCCTATTACTTTTGAACCCCTGGCATTTTCATGCAGTGTGTTTAAGGATGTTTGCCACACAGTCTCTCTCTCTCTTTTTAATTTTTTTTTCCTAATCAGTTAATTTAAAAGATCAATGGCAGATTAGTTGATAACATTAATAAAAATATGTGTGCAGCCCTTGGAGCAGCAGCAGGGTGTAGTTCCAGACCCCGACGCGGAATATCGTCTGTTTGACAGAGTCATCAACATCAGGGAGAGCTTCACCGTCCCGCTGGGACTCAGAGGGACAATCATTGGCATTAAAGGAGGTGAGGACACCCGTCAGCCGTCATTGTCCTCATATGCAAAGTCTGCACATATCAAGGGTAACACACAAGAGCGTGATTAACAGTATATCTGTGTCTGTTTCTTTAGCGGAGCGCGAGGCAGAGGTTCTCTATGAAGTGCTGTTTGATGAAGAATTTGCTGGAGGTCTCAACATCAGGTAACCATGAGTGTGCTGCTGTATGTAATTAGTGTTGGGAATGGTCAGTTCTAAACAATTCCCAATTTACAAACATGAAATGGGAGGGCTTTTGATTTTGCTGCCAGATCACATACTTTAATCCATTACCCACTGAGCTGCCCTGGGCAGGGGAAGAGCAGAGAGGTCTTTGCTGCCTGTTGTTAATGTTAGTTGTTGTTTTTTATTAGTCATAGGTTGCACATGAACGCTCACCTGGATGGCAGGAGTAATCATCCGTTAATGGTTCCCAACAGTTGTTTAAAGCAGATTTGTTAAGCAAACATTCTAGATGGTTGTTCAAACAGATTCCCCAAGTAGTTTGTTCACTGCACACAAACACACGTGTGAGCATGTCACAGGCAGCGGCCAGATCACATCAGTCTGTCCTCCTCCAAAGCAGCTCTGAATGGATAAAAGTGTTCGCTTGTCTTATACGCTGCCATCAAAGTCACCCTGAAACGAACTGCTCATGGATCAGTGTTAGATGGCTAACTAAACTTCATTAAAACCTGCTGTCACTTTTACAATAATTGACAAGACTTTTTCTTCTTTGACTGAATTACTACGTCATACCGTCAACTTCAGTGTTCAGTTTCTTTACACCAGACAGAAAAAGCTGCAGAGTGCGCAGTCTTTTACAAAACGGTTACATAAAGCACGAGAGGAGGATAAACACAAAATCATACAGTCAGGCTGTAACAGAATACACACGATGTCCATACCAGGATACTGTTGGAGTAAAGGTGTTCCTCTTTACAGCAGACGGTCACAGCTGCTTTGCCTCTTCATGTGCTTCCTCAGGTGTACGTCTTCTCGTTGTTACCGCCTCCCTCCCTGCGCCCTGATCAACCTTTCCCACGGAGCCCGGGTTGATCACACTGGCCACAAACTCACCGCCATCGTCAAACCGCAGCCTGCCACTGGCGGCAACTTCAGCTCGTACCGGCAGCTGGCAGGCCTGAACCACTCTCCTCGTTCACCTTTTATCCCCACACAGGTAGGAGGATGGAATATGCTCACAGTAGATTCATGTACAAATTATTCCCCAGTTTGGAATAGTGGAAATGATTTGGAACTTCCACAGTTTCACCTAAATCCCTCCTCTTTCTCCTCTTTCACTGTTCCAACTGCTTTTTATTTGTAGCATAACAACAAACATGGTGTGGCAAAGGCTGCCTCACAGGGCAACAGGAGCTCTCCCTCAAAAGGTCCCATCCAAAAGCACCAGGTCAGGGTAAGAGCAGGTTTTGCTCCATTTGGCCTAGCTGTTACAGTCTCTCAACAATGTGTGTAACATGACTTGTTTCTACATATGTCGTTCTCTCCATCCAGAACAAAGAGGAGTACAGTAATGTATGGCAGTCTCTGCAGAACACAGGGCCTCCTAACAAGCCTCCTGCTCACTGGCACAACAGTGTAAGTTTTCAGTGAGACAGACACCAGCTTTTTAGATTCCTCTAAAACTTCTCTCTCACTGTCCTAGGAGTCCAGCAGGAATTTTAAGGGAAAACTAGTAATGCTGAGAAATATTTACTGTATTGTCCTTATTTTAGTTCAAGTGAACTTGTAATGGTTTCAAATAAATAACCACATAGTTTCGCAAACCAGACTGAACCTTATAGATTTGATACAGAAATTCCTCCATGAGTGCTGATGTGATTGCTTCAGGATTTAACAGTGAAGTGACATAGGCACTTAGGAACTTTGTTTTTATATAGGAATTTAACCAGAATACAAAGAGTGCTCTGGTGATGTTCCTTATTTCACTACTAATTCTTGAATTACGCTTTTAAAACAATAGTTTTAAAAAAGTGTTTCGGATTCTAGGAAGGACATTCCCAGCAGGGGAAGAACCAACCCGCCAGCAAATCTGTGAGTCGACACATCAGCTGTTTCTGTTGTGCACAATTGGTTAAGTTTATCATGTTAAATTCATCAGTTTTTATTTTTGGTTTTCACACGTTCATGTTAACAGCGACGTGCGTTTGCATGAATTGCTCTGTGTTGTATTTGCGTGGACTGGATTAGAATTGATGATGTATCGTTCACAGACCCCACCTGCTGGCATCAGACTGTTGAAGAAAAATGAAGATGTCAGCTCCTTTATTCCCTCACACAATACAGCCAACAAGGTGCAGAAACACAAATCCTTCTTTTGACTTCTGCCTGTTTTTGGTTTTTCAGGGTTTTCTCTGGTCAGAATCTCGTACCCTGAACAAGACGATGATTTACAGTTTCTTTACTTTCTCTTACTCAGGCTGAAACACAATTTGAGGACCTCATTGCCAATCTAAAAATCTCCAAGGGTAACCAGCAAACCCCACCCCCTCCTGCCCCTCCACAAGGAGGTGACAGCCAGCCAGATGGCCCATTATCCCCACAGTCTTTTGCCATGGTAAATATGCGGTGAAGCCAAAATAAGAGGAACCTCTGAGTTTTAGAAGAACCACTTAGCATAAATGATCGTGTGTGGTTTGTCGCTATAGAAGGGAACCCTGGTGCTGAAGGAGATGCTTAAAATTGACAGCACTGGAACAGGAAGTCAATCTGCTCAAGAGACGTCAAACAGCACCCCCCCTGGTGGCCAGCAGCAGAACAGGAGACGATCGTCAAAGAAACTCGGTAGCTTAGTGATTTCTAAATCCCAGGCAAATTTCTTCTCTGTGTTCTCCTCCTTATGATCATTACTTTCTCCCTCCAGCTGCAAAAATAAACGTCCCACACGGCGACGCGCCTGTGTTGCCTTCTCCGGCACCTGCTGCCTCTGCCAACACCCTGCTGGGCAGTAAGGTGTCAGAGCTGGCCTGCATCTGTGTGGCTTTAGGTATGGCGCCACCTGACTTCAGCTTCATGCGCAACAGACAGGTAACACGCTCTATTTTCTGTTTCTGTTACGTCACACTTTTTTCTACTCTGCGTTTCCCACTTTCACAAGTGCCCCACTCTGAATCATTTCCATTAACACCGACGCAGGGTCTAGTGCTGTGTCAGGTGAAACTGTCCAACGGGTTGATGGTTCATGGCCCACAGTGCCAGTCAGAACACGATGCCAAGGAGAAAGCTGCTTTCTTTGCACTTCAGAGACTGGTATACACACAAACGCACATATTTGATTCACAAGTGTGAGAGGCTGAACTTTGTAACCAATGAGATAAACATTAAATGTGTTGCTGACCCTCTGTGCATCTGTAGAACTCACTCGGGTCAGGCTTCCCCCTCCCACCTCCTCTGTACACAGGAGTGGGTCAGATACGACCTCCCCACATGGGAGCTGTCTTCAACCAACAAGGTGAGTCTGTCTTTCTTTAAGGTTTCATCAATGAATTTAGAAACATCAGTTTAAGGTGTTCCATAGTGTAGTGGGTCGAGGTCACCTGGTGTAAAATTCTGCCAGATTAAACATACAGAGCTAGGGCTGTTCGATATAACGACAAATATCGGAGGACGATATGAAAACGTCTGTCGTTTCATTTTACGCTATCGTTTGTTTCATGGTGTCGCAAAATAAACTGTTTACGGCAATATTGTTTCATCGTTTTGATGGTCACTGTAGAATTTCTTAAAGTTCTCTCTTTCTCTTATATTTAATGTAACCACACTACGGAGGGACTAGCGCCTGGTTTAATGCGTAGTCCTTAGCAACGGCGATGGTAAAACCATCGCTCTGCCGTCCGCTTGTTTATTTTCCACATAAACATTTCACAATAAAGCTGAAGATCCTGTTGAGATTTTTCAAAGTAAACTGAAACACGTGAAAGAGTATGCAGAGTGTTTACGGACGAGAGGCCAAAAAGAGCCGTCAGGTGCTCAAAAATAAACCTCAGAACAGGCTTTTTCTCGCAGCATGCCATGTCATAAATACTCACAAAAAAAGCTGCGGCTGTTTCAACTTATGTAGCACTCGACTCCAGGTACACGACGCCCAGCTGGAAACGCGTCGAGTTGCCCGAGATTCACAGAATTTACACAAAATGCAAAATTTTTGTGATTTTTATATCGTTGTCGGGACGATAAATGTCTTATATCGGATATGAGATTTTGATTATCGCCCTATGCAGAGCTCCTCAGTGTGGTGAACCCTTGTGACAGGGGATGAATTAATAGTAGCAGCATTCATATCAAATTTTTTAAGCCTTAAAAATGATCTTTTTTTTAATCTTAGGAGTATGCTCTTGTTTTCCAGGTGGTGTGCTGTTGCCCCCACAGGGTTACGGTCCTGCTCCTCTCTGGGGAATGACGGTGCCTCCTCAGCACCACCAAAACCAGCCATTCTACGGCCCACCGGGGACTTTCCCTGGCGCTGCGCGCCCCCAGCCTGCAACGACACTGCCCATTGGCTCACACAACCAGTTCATCCCCTTACAGGTAACACATAAGCCCTTTTTCCATAAGGACCTACTTGGATCGGTTCGACTTGTTTTACCATTACAATTGAGTATCACCTATTGTGCTTAGGGTCATTATAGCAACATGGCGGAGCGTCCTGTAACGCCATTTGTATGCAACACGGATGATACAACAAAGGTGGGCGTCTAGGCGATGTTGTACCTGCTGCTCGATTTGTGGCTTTTCGTCAGACTCGGGACCACAGTGTTGTTTCTGTGTAGCCATTTCTCCCGTTGCAGGCTTTCAAAAGTTACAATTTCATATTTGTGAAGGAAGTGCCCTCACGACTCATTGACAACAATGAGTAGCCAATTGGTGGCATGCAGTCTATTAGTTGGTAGTACCAGATACTACCAACTAACAGAAAACCCTGAAAAGTGTGTCGAGCCGACCACAGGAGGTGCTAATGGAAAAAGGTTAATACAGCGTTCCCATTTATCTTTTCCTGTGCAGACGTAGGCCAGGTTGGTAACTCAGCTTTCTGTTTATCTTTCACCTTGTCAGGTGACTAAGAAACGAGTGTCGGCAAATAAAAGGAACCAGGAAACTCGAGAGTTTTACAGTGCTGCCCAAACTGTTGCTAAGAACCAAGCACAGAAATCCCAGAACCAGCCAACTGGCCAATTGCAAGGTCAGACTGAACCACAGAGCGTTAAAATCCACCAACAAGCTGTTAACTGCGACCTCTCCTCTGGTGACTCCACGACGACGGCACTGCATACACCACCTAGGCAAATCATGCCAGCAACAGGCCACACCCCCAGCTCTGCCTCCAAGAGACGGCAAAGGAAGCTAGCAGTCAACTTTGAGGCAGCTCAAGTCTCAGAATCATGAGGTGTGTGTGTGTGTGTGTGTGTGTGTGTGTGTGTGTGTGTGTGTGTGTGTGTGTGTGTGTGTTGGTGTGTGTGTGTGTGTGTGTGTGTGTGTGTGTGTGTGTGTGTGTGTGTGGGTTGGTGACTCAGCATTCCTGATCAAACTCTCATCGATGTGAAAGTCATTACAGAGCCCAGAGCAGCTTCAGACGAGCCTTTTTATTTTTCAGCAATGAAACATGTAAATGTGCTTCACTGCTCAACTTGCAGACTCCTCCTCAGGAGTTGAGGTCTGTGCCAGATTATCGTAGTTCCCCACTAAAGGAGGTTTATTACAGCTCGTCTTTTCTTTGTAGCACTAACTTTGTACTCGCCCAGTCAGTGCTGAGGCCACAAAACATTCCAAAGCGACCCCTCAGACTACAGACCACAAGCGAGGTTCTGATTTTCACGATCATTTATTATACTAAAATTAACTGGTTTTATCCACGATACAGCTCTGTGTCCACCTGTCTTGAACCTCAGTCATGCAGGCCTAAATGCTGGTTAGCTCGGGGAAAGTCACAGCAGCCTGCTGGTGATCTCTATGCCTGTTTGCAGCCAATTTCACTCTGGCAACTGTCAGCAACCACTCACCAAGAGGCTGCAGAATACACACTTTCCCCGAGCAACCGTCAGCTCCCTGACACATCTTCTGGGGGCCTTTTCTAACTACTTGTGTTTGTTGCTTTTGTTGGATGTTGCTCTCAGCAGTGATTGTGGTGACTACAGTGTTATGTTAGACAAAAAGAAATGCCTAAAGTCATACACACGAACCCCCAATAGTAATAAACCGCCAGCTTTGTTCACCTGCTCGAGCAGAGAACATTAGTGTCTCCACAGGAGCAGATTTGGAAGCAGTCTTGTGACTACATTTCATTTTGAGTGGTTAAGAAAACCTCATGCTGAAGTGAGACGCTGCCTTAAAAAGGGAATGATTTCTTTCTTTTCTTTCTTTTCTTTCTTTTTTTTTTTTTTTGATTAAGAGGACCTTTGACATAACTCTAAAAACATGCATCACTGAGAGCATTTCATATTTCCTTGAGGGGGCATTAACAGTGAACAGCCTGTAGAGTTGGACTCCTGACGGTCTCAGTCTTCCTTCCCAGCTGAGAGGTTTTCAGACTCCAGGTGTTGCTGGATGAGACTTCATGGACTGAAAAAAGACGTCTGAGTGCAGCAGGTTCAACCCTCCTCTGTTAGCATGGTGTGCAGGTCCCAATAACATGTGACGTGGACCTTGTTCTCAGGGACATGTAGCTGTGGTAGAAGCCCCCATTGCATACATCACATTTTTAAACAAGAAATCGGGGCCTTCTATTGTTGCTACAGCCATTCATGCCATCGTAGAGCAGCTCTATCCTGTTTGGAAGGGTGATGTTTTATTGTTTCTGGGGTTTGGTCATCGTTGCTCACACACCGCCTTTTATTTACTTCAGGCTCATCGTTTTGTTTTTTTCTTAAAGACTTTTCATGCTTTGTTAACAGCACCTAGAAACAAGACGACTAAATTCACACCACCTGCACAAATGCAGAACTATGAGGAAATCCCAAATTATTCGAGTCACCACACACACACACACACACACACACACACACGCCACTGCAGAGCTGTTTAACACCAGCACAGATAGTTTCACACACCTACAGAGAGGTTCCTTTTTGCTGTTGGAAAACGGTCTGATTCTTCTCTTCGGCTCTGCCGGACCTGCAGGAACGTTCACACTGCTACAGTCAAGAGTTTCCAAAAGCATCTTATGCTTATTATGGGTGGATTTTATCCAGGTTTAAAAAAAAAGATCTTAACCTGATTTCTTTTTGAGTCGAAATTAAATTTTTTGGAGTGATCTACTGAAGATGTTTGGTTAGGGCTGTATCTCTTGTTTATAATAAGGAGCCTGCTAATTTCTGTGCCAGTCACTATTGAAATTCTTTGGTTTACAGTCGCCTTTTTATCCAACTTTAATAATTATCTGTGCACAGTGTTAATTTTACACCTTGTGAATATGGACTCTCTTGAAATTTATCGATGTCTTCATCAAATATCTGTTTGACCCACATTGTAGTGATTGTTTCAAGGTTTATTTCACTGTGATAGTCGTGTTATTATTGTAGGAGCTTGCTATTAACTGTGTAGAGCACAGGCCTCACACAGCTGATGACAGCTAAGCTTCAGAATCCTGATCAGGTGTCTGACCTGATATAGTCTCATTTCAGAGCGGCTTTATATCTGTCAGCGCAGCCCAAATATAAGACAGCAGTAGAGTTTTAATAGGAAACATACTCGTCCGTGGAGTGAACCACGTGTCTAAGATGCTTTTGGAAACATAGCTCAGCTCCTGGTCGGTGCTTTTCTAAATCTGATATAAATTCTCAGCTGAGTTAGCCACTTCCACGCATCACTACATAGTCACACATAAATAATCTCACCATTTTTAAAAAGGATTTTCTTTTTTGAACTATGGATTTTACGGACATCCTTTTTATAGACGATCTTGATATTTTATTTTTTTTTCGACTATCGCTTCAGTAATGTTTGTGGTAAGGCCGCTGTAGAGACAAATTAAATTGTACTTACCCAGACCATGTTTTGTATTTAACCGGTCCTTGTTTTGACACCCTCACCTTGGGACTGAAGTGTGTAAGGGTCTGGTGCAATAAGGGGGGGTTAAAACTCTTTTTGGAAATTGAAGCACACCTGTTTGTTTGTTTGTTTTTTTCTTTTTGTCCTTTGTTGTTGTTTTTTGTGGGGGGGGAGGGGAGGTACTCAGATTACGAGAAGATGTAAAGGTAACAGAAGATGAAACGTTATGGACTTGCTGTTTTGATTCAGGAATGTCTTGTACATAACCATTTAATAAAATGAATCTTTTGTTACGACATGGCTGTGACGGTGGCTTTTTCCTTTTTGATTTTATTTTTTCGTTAAATTGAAAGAAGGCAATGCCTGAAACTTGCTTTTTTCTTAATGGCCACCAGGGTGGTACCTGTAGTTGCAAGAAGGCTTTGACTCAGTCCTACAGAAGCCCTCAGGTGTGACCCACAGGAAGGACTCAGTCTCATTTTGTAAATGTGATTCTAAGTTTAAGATGGGGAGATTATCCAGGACCTTCTTAATGAGTAATAACTTGAGACTGTTATGTGTTGACCAGGGGCACATCTACAGGGGGGCAACTGCCCCTCTGCTGCCAGGAAATGGGTAATAAAAGGATTGTGTGAAACTTTGAAACATCTCTGCGTGATCTCTATTAAGACGAAAGGATCAGAGAGACCGGCGATGTCTTGACACCCCCATCATGTTTTTGACTATTTTGTTGACTCTGTTTACATATAGGGGATTTTCATATGAAGAGGTATGTGCCACCCTGCCTCCTGTTAAAAGGAAGTTTTTCCTTCCCACTCTTGCCAACTGCTTGCTCATAGGGGTTTGTCTGATATAGGGTTTTCTCTAATATTGTCCCGTCTTTACCTTCCAATATAAAGTGCTCTGATGTAACTGTTGTTGTGATTTGTGGCTATATAAATAAAACCGCATTGACTTTCTTCTACTGCTTGTGTATAACAAATATTTTTGTAAACATTATTTTTTTAATATTTAAATAATATCAAAACTTTGCAATAAATCAGGAGTCAAAAAAGTGATGTGTCGATTTAGTAATTTGCATTGTTTTACAATCTCCCCCCTCCCCCCCCAGAAAAAATCACTTTAAAAACTGAGTATGTTTACCTCAGCAAACAGTCAGCATGCCAGGTAAGAAACTGGTCTGTTTACCCTGGAGAAGGCTGTATGTCTTTATTCTAGACAGTATAAAGGTAAAATTCTGTGAAGTATTTTTATGCAACATTTGAATAACAGACTGTACAAACTGTCTGTGTGGACAGAAACGTTGCATTTGAAATTACTTGTTGGTTAAAAAAATGTTATTCCCCTTACGCTCGCTCCTCTTCTTTAGCGCCAGCTAGAAGCTGATGACAGGCCACCACAACTTATGGACAACTAAGTATGAATGCTATAAATAATACCGTTGAAACTAACGTAATAAGCCTGTTTTGAAAATGTAAGGAGTAAAAAGTACAACTATTTTCAGAAAAATTTACAGAGTAAAAGTAAAAAGTTGTCAGAAAATAAGCTACAGATCCACTTAAGTACAGTAACAAAGTATTTGTACTTTGTTGATTCCTACCGCTGCTACTAACATTAAGTAATTGTGAAATATTGGGAATAGAGAAACATTGTGTTAGAGCCCCAACTTTACTTCTGGAGTTGACTGTTGAGGTGAGGAGGGATGAGATGGTGTTTTATTAAAATGTCGGTCAGGTTGTTTCTTTCCTTCATGTTTTCACCTCTTTGGTGAAGGAGACCTCCGAAGATAAAACATAGCTATGCTCCCTCATATCTTCTTTCTGAAAGTGTTGGCACAAATTAAAATTTGCCTCCATGGCACACAAACGCCTACAAGCTTGTTTTTCTCCTCTATCTTTGGCAATGTTATGTATGTTAGTAGATGAATTCTCATAAACCTAAAATTAAAGTTTGTTTAAAATTTTTTTACAGTTACAGTGAAATGGTAAAATTACTCTAATGGTATATATTTATGATGATGATATTATTTATTATCATATAATCTCAAAAAATAGCTAACTGTACCTTTAAAGGTAACAGGGAAGAGATCCGAGAGAAGAACCTGTGGTATGTCAAATTAGACCAAAGTTTGACTGAAAAGAAGTGGCAACATGTCTTATGAAGTGATTAATCCAGATTTGAAATTTTTGGTGGATGTCAATCTTTGTGGAGGAGGTTAGGAGAGAGGTACAACTGTGACTGTAGAACCATCTGTAAAACATGGTGGAGGCTATACCATGATTTGGAGCTGGGGATCTTGCTAAAACTGATGGAACTATAAACACTGAAAATACAGTCAGATTTTGATCCAACATGACAGTTATCCCAAACACACTGCTGGGTAGAACCCAGAGTTCAAGGTTCTAAGAGAAAACCCAACTTAAGTCAGCCAACATCCAAAGATCTTCAGTATGTCCTTCAAAACACAGAACTATTTCTGAAATGACAAGAAAGCTTGCCTAAGAGAGATCAGGCTGCGCTGCTTGTGTTCACAAGCTCTACTTTTGCGTTATTTCGATGTACATTTGGATGATTTAGTACATTTCTGCGCCCATTTCCTGTTTTCCTAGCAAAAAAGAAAAAATTGCACATCCAATTGTCTAAACTTCATATAAATGAAAGATTAAATATGAATTCATATTCACAGAAGTCTGGTGCTTTCAGGGGCTTTGCTGCAACAAGCCTTTTGAACTGGTGTGACCCATTACCCTATTAGCTAACAATGTTAGCTAACAATGTTGACTAATAGGGTAATATTAGCTAACATTTTAAAAATTCCTGATTACTAATTACTGTGACTGTTACAACATGTTTTAGCCTCTCACTGAGAACTACTACTGATATGTGATGCATCTGCAAACTGCTGACTGTGGGGGAAAGAAATTGGTTAAATGTACGATTCCTAATATAAAATGCACTTCTTCAAAGCTAAATGACAATGCAGCAGTTTACATAAAAAGCTGTTTTTTTGCTAGCTTACCAATGTTCTCATTGGTTCTTCTGCATGACATTTGATGATTGTGTTGAACACATGTTGGAGGACATAAATGAGCCACAACTTATAAAAAAAAAAAAAAAGCAAAAAAACCACCACGTGACATTTTATTCAGTGAGCACCAGTCAGTCAGTACAAACCGTCAGTTTTTTCCTCAGAACCTCAAGTTTTGTTTGAACAGAGACATTAAAGTCAGACAGCAGAAAAACAAGCTACGCCTCAGTGAAAGCGCGGTGGGAGGAGGCCTTCAGTCTTTTAGTGTGCTTCATACAAAACCTACAGAGTAAAAAATAAACAACACACATACATATATATATATTTATATACATACATGTTCCAACCTCACACAAGCAAATCTGAATGTGAGCTGACTGTTTTCACGCTAGGTCCTGCTACAGTACATATTAATGTTGATGTCCACTCTAATATTGTTACTTCAAAAGAGATGTGTTAATGGTGAAGTTTTATTAAAGGACGCAGAACAAAAGAAATCGAATTTGTAGGACTAAGCTTTGAAAAAAAAAATGGCGTAAACAAAACTGGTGGTTTTACAGCAGGGGGCATCATAGTGCAGTTAGCCTATGCTGAAGCCTTCAGTATCACCTGTACTTTTTTATTGTTGTAGTCTTATCATGCTTTAAAAAAAAAAGATTAATGTTTTCAATATCAGATTAAAATGTAATGTTAAAAAAAGGAAGAAAACACAAGGACAAAGGCTATCCGACAGGCTACACTGTGACAGATCAAGGACGAATTTAAAAATGATTGTCCTTGTTAGTATCACTGCTTTTATATATCGTAGAGTGCCGTCAGCTAAATCCTCATAGAGCTGTAAACCTCAGTCCCAGCAGCAGTGGAAGTCAGTTGACCAAAAGGAAAACAAATCCACGTCGTTAGTTACACTTCGCCAATACAAGTTTGGACCCTGCTTTGCAGAGCTGCTGCAAATTTCCATGATGTGAATCTCCCATTCTACATTTCTAAGGTGCTCTACCAGATTGGGATCAGGTGGACTCATAGTCATGTTCAAGAATCAGTTTGAGATTACCTGTGACCCTATCACCTGAATGTTGAAGCAGAAATCAAAACTCATCAGACAAGGCAAGGTTTTTCCAGCCTGCTACTGTGAGCCTGTGTGACCTGTAGCCTCAGATTCCTGTTCTTAGCCAATAGGAGTAGCAGAGGGTGTGGTCTTCTGCTGCTGTAGCCAATCTGCTTTAATGTCATGTGTTCAGAGATGCTCTTCTACATCCTTTGTTTGTAACAAATAGCTATTTGAGTTACTGGTGTCTACCTATCATAATTTTCCATAAACCCTGAAAATCCAGTAGATCAGCAGTTTCTGAAATACCAACAACCGTGCCACATTCAGACTTAAACCTTTCTTTCTTTTTTCACCTTTCTTCCACATTTTGGTGTTTGTTTTGAACTTCAAGTCCAGTTGACCATGTCTACAGTTAATGCCATGAGATTGATGACTAGTTTAACCAGTATATCTAATGAAGTGTCTTTTGAGTGTTTTTCCCCTGCTTGCCAAATCCCCCATTCATCCGTCATTCATCCCCGGATGTAAGAAATTAACACTCGTGCCATTTTCTGGTGACACATCAGTCATTAGTTAGTGACTAAAGTCTAAGACGTGTGTACAGCTGTTTCCACATGCTTCAAATGTGCTTATGTGTTTGGGAAACTTTGGTACCAGTGAACTCAAACACACATTGGTTCATTTTGACTCACTGTGGCATACACTGCCCTGCTGCTGACTCGCAGGCTCACTAAAAGCATCAGACGTAGCGCACAATGAAAGCACGGTTTCAATATGACTAATATTTGAATTGAGAGCCCCTGCTGTTTAAAAAAATACTGACACGTTTTTTTAATCTCCAATAAAGTACATATATGATTATGACCTCATTTTAATTTGAAGCCCTTCATTCTCACTTGGTCTTGCAGACAAATTTATGCATGGTAACTGTAGCCTGTTTGATGCAGACGGCTAAGAAAAATCTAGACACGGACAGACATGTAAGACCCGCAGGCTTAAATCCGGCTTCGAGTGGGAACTAAACATGAAACCAATACAAAGAAAACTTAAAGAGGACCTACTGCTCTTCCTTTTTTGTCTTATTTTTAAGCCTAATTCTATCATATTTTTGTTGTTACAGTGTTACAAGGATGACCAAAGTTTCAAATAATGAGGCCAAAGGTTCAGTCTCTGGGCCTTTTAATGAATTTGAGAGGATCTCGTCATATCGCAGTTCAGACTGTGAGTGTAAAAGTCCCGCCCACCTGCTACTGAATTCTGAATTCTGTGTTTATGAGTGGCAGCCAATCAGAAGAAACTTCTTAGAAGGGGCGTGGCTGCACTGAAGTGCTTCCTCAGTATAAGATAAATAAGGATTACTTTGGATTGTGAATAAAGCAAAGTTACTCTAGCACAGTCCAAAAATAAAAATATGGAGCTGGAAATGAGTATGAGTCCTCTTTAAATGTGAATGCATGTTAGTGTGGGAGTGTTTCTCGGTATGTTTGCATGTGGGAGCTGAAGTACATCATTATGTGCCCGCATGTGTTTCCCATTCATGTGTCACATCTTCTACTTAGATCATGCCTGCATGTGTTTATGTGTGTGTGTTTGTTTGCTCAGTTCCTCCTTTGATGCATGTTGCCCACATATGTGTTTTCTATACACAGCACTACATAGTGGTTGGAGCAGGCGCGCACGTGCTGCCCTAACAGTCGTCCCGTCTGCAGCAGGGCAACCTGACCCGTCACCGCCATGTCCGCTGTCCTCCAGGCCTCGCAGTAGTTAGTGGTCAGGCGGATGCCCGTGGTGCTGGAGCCATGCCAAACCAGCTTCTCTGGCCTATGGGAAAACGGAGAGAGACTTGGTGTGGATTTTACACAGACTGTCCCTGTGCTATAGCAGTTTAGGTAAAGACGGACAAATGGAAGACAAGGGCATTGAGGTCGACTGCAGCTACTTCTTTGAAGGCAGTTCACAGCAGAAAGAGCCTGTGTGTGTGAAGTTTGCACATTCTTGTGTCTGAGTTCTCCACATGGTTTTGCCTGTCCAGCTGGAAGACTGACCAGTATTCTTCTTTACAAGGAAATATTGAGCTTACTGGGCAGCTTTAGTTAATGTTTTCTTTGTACTTTAAGATGCACTGTTATACAACAGTTCAACTTTTTGCTACTCCTGTCTCCTCATTATCTAAAATTAGACAGGTGCATCATCTCCTGGTGCCTTGAGGTAAGAAGCTTCCCATTCGTGTGTTATTAGGACCAAACTGAATCCGAGAGTTACTCCTTATGAGCTCATAACTCTACAACTAAAACTATAATTTTGAATATCACTCTTAGCTGATTGATAAAACTGTCAGGCTAATGCAACACATGCCTTTGCTTTTCTGTGCTTCTTAGTTCATCGCATGGCATACACTGGCACAGATTAGTGACAGTAGGGAAAAATAAAATATTTCTTTGGTTTATGAATCCATGAAGTCTGCTCACTGCGGCCTGAGTTTATTGGTTTAAGAACGCTTGTTAAAGTGTGAAAAATCTCACCACTAGATGTCAGTAGATTGCAGTCAAATGACTTCTTCTTTTTTACCCTTCTCAATTCAAGTGCATAATCCTAGCTATGGTGGCTACTGTAGGACAAAGTCAGCCAAAAACATAAAATTTAGAGCGTTTACCTCAGCTGTCAATGCTGGTTGAGAAACATCCACGACTATTTAGGCTGAAGGAGGCTATAAAACTCAGAGGAGTCTGATGCAAGCTCATTTCTGACCAATGACGGGGAAACTGAGGTGAGTTAGCTGCTGTTAGCTGCTGTTAGCTGCTGTTAGCTGCTGTTAGCTGCTGTGAGTCAACATTAGTGAAACTTATTGAATAAGCCCGTATTTGATGTGAAAATGTAAGCAAACTGTTTATCGGGGGGGCTGATTTTTAGGACATTCGAGGCTAACATTCTTCATAACATGCATAACTGGGTGTTTAGCTGGTTCTTTGCAGCTGCCTGAAGGCAGGAGGGTCAGCTGTCTAAGTAATTCTGAAAATATTGGGTGTAAATAAGCAATTCAAATTTGCCTTTATGAAACCTGAATGTCTATCAGTTCTTTCCTCTTGACTGGCATACTACATATGTGGCTGGTCACTAATCACATACATAAAACACAATCAGGTGTAATGGCAATGTCCATCGTGGCCGTTGTGTTTATGGAGATGGGGCAACATGGCTGCTTTTACAAACCCACTATGTGTTTTTTGCGGATTATTTCTAAGTTTATGAGAATGGAGTCATTTGTTTGAAGACAGAACAAACTCCTGACTGTACCTTTAATTAAAAATGCCTGTGACTATATATGAAAGATGGATGTGACTATTGATGACTTTATTCATCAATAGTCCAGTTCAACCAAAGTTTATCTGGCTTTATTACCTTTTCATAACTGACCCCCCGCAGCACAAACAGGAGAATTTATGCAGGCTGACAAAGAAGCTATATATCACCAGAACCTTCTGTGAGTTGAGGAGTGGAGCAGGATTTTGGTATTTCTGATCAATTTGCCAACTGACTGAGAAAACTGTTTTTTCACTCTCAATAAAAGACAACAAAAAAACTCTCCATCTTCCATCATGTTCTCATAAATGCTTAAAAAGTGCTCGTAAATGCATTTGCCAGTACCACTGTTCATCTGAGTGAGAGCTGCTGTCCACATGAACATGAAATTTATGGCCTGTACATCATAAAAATCGTTCTATCCAACATTTTAGCCCAACTGGAACTCCTAAATAAATCATTTTTGGCAAATGGCATCATTTTTCATTCCTTTGCTACACATGCTTTCCCCTACTTTCCCCCACCCACTTACCAAGCCGAGTCACTCATTATATTGCGTCCATCAAAGGAGAAGATGGGTGTGGACGGATCAAACACGCCTCCATTCCCAGAGAAGATGGACATCCAACTATTGAACAACACTTGACCCTGAGGGCAGGACAGGGGGAAAAACTTGCTTAAGAAGATGCCAACTGTTAAAAATAACGTGTTTTAAATGAGAAAAACAAAACCCCAGAAAATATATCACTTCTACTTTGTGGAATAATCTGTTCTTTGTTTGAAGAAAACCACATAATGCACTCAGGGTTAAGGTTTGATATCCGTGTAATTCCTTTGAATTTGGGTCTAATTTCTGATACCTAAAAATACTACTAAAGATGTAGGTGCAGTGGAACAAGGAAGGAACGATACTTCCCCTTCTTAGATTATCACAACTGTTATTATAGTATGTCCTGTAGAGCATACTAACTTCCCCTTCTTACAATGTTGTTTCACAGTGTTACTAGGGGTTTGCAGGTTGTATTATAGAGTATCTTAAATTTCTCTTCTTACACTACTTACAAGACATATTTTTTTGTTGTCTATCTTTTAAATGTGCCACTCGCTTTTACTCTCTATTTTATTTGATACTGAAAATATTCCTGCTGGAAAAGAAAGCCAAGTGTTGCATCATGTATTGTGTAGTGCTATGAAACCTGCTCACCCTCAGATTAACCACGGGCATGTCATTGCGGTCAGCCTTTCTGACAATGGTTGCCAGGTCCTGAAGGTGTGATGACAGGAAGGCTCTGTATGTGGAGGTGAGCCCCACGGCGCGTGCCTGTTGGTAACACTGGAAGTCTGCTCCGCGGATGCCACGCATATCTCCTTTGAGCGGGGCGTTCAGTGCTACGAGATGAAGCTAGACGAAAGAGAAATGGAGCACAAAGATTAGAGAAAGTATTCTCAGTCATACCTGATGTGCTCTTCATTACAGATGAAATATAAAATCTGAAAGGCCTCCAGTGAGCCAATTCATTTTCACCCTCTGGGTTTGGAATTGGGCTTCATTTGTGATGAGTATGCCTAATATGTGTTTGGACTCACCCCAGAGACGGCATTGAAATGCTGTGGTAGCAGGTTATAACTGTGCTGGTATCCTCTGCTTCCCTCCTGCAGCTCCTGTTCAACAAAAAAGTTGGATAAGTGTGTTTTTAAAAAACAAAAACAAAAAAACAACAACTTTGAATTAATTTTTTTTTTTTTAAAGTTGCTTTCAAAGTTCTGTTCAGTGAGGTTTCAGTGTGTGTGCATTGGTGTTTGGACCTGGCTCTGCATCCTATGGGCTCTACTCCATTCTCCGGGTCTGCTGAGGGACTGAGATGTGTCTGATGAAGGTTCATAATGGATTAACTCTCCGAGCTGACACAGAACACACACACACACACACACACACACACACACACACACACTGCAGTTTACTCTTGATGTCAGTGAGACACAAACTACCACCAGCATTAATAGGCCACACTGGCAAAATCCAAAGAGAAGAATACAGTAATATTTGTATTTTATATAGTGTTTGATATAAAATGATGTCCAGTCCAGCATTTTTGCACATAGCACTTCAGTTATTCATTTAAATAAATTATTGCAAAGTCCTTTCCATAAATATTTGAGCAAATAATCGGAACAAATAACAGACAAGTGAAAACACAAGACAAGTTTACAAAATAATACATTAATTGAATAATCAAAACAAAACACATATATGTAATACTGAACACACACAATTGAAGCATCTTGGGTCAAAGTTGATAAGTGATGCCCATCATCTCTGGCTGTCGGTAATCCAGAGGAACCATTTCTGTTCGCATTCTGGTGGGATTACCTCTTCAGCAGCCATCAAGTTTGGCAAAGGCCTGATAACAAGCCATTCATTTGATTCAGGTGTGTCGGAACAAGGATGCGTCTAAAAGCTGCAGGACAGTAGCTCTCGAGGACTGGAGTTGGACAACCCTGCTCTATGCTATACCGCTAAAAGCAGTTTGAAGGAGACTATAATGTTGCTGTTTGCACATGTTTGAGACGTGTGGTGAAACTCTACAGTACAAGAGGACAAATCAATTCTTTTGGACAGTGATTTGAATGTAGAAGCTTCACAGGAAGATGCAGCGGACGATGATCTTATAGAGGATATTATATCCTGAAAGATATTGAATCTTTCTGGTCTCGTCCTACACACCTGGATCTTGTGCCAACCATTGCGTGCTCTGATGTACAGCTCGCCTCCCCTTTCAGACACATATGCCAAGGTACCTTCAGCAGCATGGTGTGCCTCTTGGGTGAGGGCGTGGATTGTCTTATAGCTGGTAACCTGAACACAAACCATCAGAGCATCAGAGATGACACTTTAAAATGTTAGCTAATCATTTGATTCTCCATTTATTCCAAGTATGGTTACACCTCAGCAGTTTCTTACAAAGTTTGCATATCCTGGAGAGCCCGGTGGACCAGGAGGACCGGGAGGGCCGGGGACACTGACAGCTGATGACAACACAATTACTTTAAACTCATACAATCAATACACATGTAGTACAGGCTGTGACTTGGTACTTGTTTTAACTTTATAGACACACATACTTGATCCGTATGGAGGGGGTGGTCCTGGGGGCCCAGGAGGGCCAGGCGGACCTTGAGGTCCAGACCGTCCAAATCCTGGAGGTCCAGGCTGACCAGGAGAACCAGTAGGACCCATTGGACCAACAATGGATTCGCCTTTCGGACCCTAGAGAAACAACAGAAGAATTCAATTCATTGTAAAAGAGTGGTATAATTTGCACAGCTTTGGCCAGAAGATCCGGCTTTTACAAATAATCATTTTAAAATATTTTTTTAAATAACCTCCTGTTCTAGAATAGTATTTTTACCACATAGCTTAACTTACCACAAGGCCTGACCTCCCTGGGATCCCCAGAGGACCAGGCAGGCCCGCATCCCCTTTTTCTCCCTTCTGACCTTTGTATCCCTGATCACCTTTAGTCCCCTGAGAGATCAAAAGAGTGCTCAGGATTCACCACTCTGCCACCATCAAGGTGCATTTCTAGTGTATTAGCACATATTTCAGTCTTAAATGCTTAACAAGTGCCAGTTTGTCAGTTTTAATGTTTTATTTGTGCGTTAGCTTGGTTTTATAGTTTAAAGTTGTTACATCTGAGAAGCTATACATTTAAACTGCCGTACTATGAAAAGTTATTACTTCCTAGATTATTTTAATAATTTGTCCTGATACGCAAAACCAAGCAGATGTACTTTTTTTTTTTTTTTACCACGACTGTGTATTATGTGTTGTACGTGAGTACTCACCACATTTCCATCTGGAAATGTGAGCCCTAAGAAGAAAAATTACACATATCAAATCACACAAAGCAAGCAGCAGAACATTTGGTGTGAAATGTCAGCTGATAGACAGAACTTCCATATACTTTGGCCTCATGATACATTGACCATATTTAAAATGAACTTCCACCACTGTCCACTATCCTGTCATCTTAAGATCTCACCAGGAGTTCCTGGCTCCCCAGGTAATCCCTCATCTCCTTTGTCTCCTTTAGGTCCAGCTGAATGTCCCCTTGTCATTGACTCCTATGCACAAATACATCGTCATTGAGATAACATTTGTGTTGGGAAGCTGGCCCTTATACACATTTACAGTCGGGTTACACAACAGAACAAACAAGTGAACATCAGAAAGTTAATTTGCAAAGTCAAAAGTCACAATCAGAGACTATGGTAAAAACAATGGATTATTGTAAAAAAGACAAGCAGATCAAAGCTAAAAATTATTGTCAGGATTACATAAAGACCTGTTAAATACAAGGGATGCATGCTACAGACTGCAGCACTCATCCTGGGTTAAAATGTAGGATTAAGGTTCAAGCAAGCAACGTGTTATAAAAGGCTGATGAAAAAATTATGGTGGATTTAAGCTTTTCATTGAAGGATGACTTTTACCAAAAGTCGACTTGAAGACCTCCCAAAGCCCTCTGACAGATGGCAGAGAGGCCATTTACACAGAGAATGTCCTGTTACTGCACTTCATTAACTACCTAAAAAACATTTTTAATTCCAAGTAAGTTTAGCCAAGCAGTCATCGTGGTGTTTTCAGCACACCATGTCTCCACATGGTGTCACTTCTAAGAGAAGGCTCAAACAAACCAAACACTCAGCACCACGACAGAAGGTACTGAAGGTCACGAACCTTGTTTATCTGAGAACATGTAGATCAGAGATGGGTTTATCATTATTTCATTACAATAAGAAAAAAGGTTGTTAAAAATAGAAGTGACCACCTCCACACAGACTGTTTTTTTTCTCCAATTGATTGAACCAATTCTGATCTACATGCAGTAAAAGGATGTCTGTTTCCTTCTTCTTTTCAAAGGTTTACACAGCATCCTCTTCCTGAGACGATGATTAGGGGAAGAAACAGAGAAGGCAAGCAGAATTTAGACCCCGCCCCCCCTTTAACATCTGGCATATCAGTGTTTGTACTGAGTGGAAAGATTGGATTGAAGTATAAGTGAAGTAAGAGGTACTGATGGTACCAAATATATGAATTGGTCTTTGGGTAATTTGAAGAAAATGTTGAGCTTTTGGTAATCTAGTTATGAATCATATACAGAATACAAAACAACCACATGTTAAAGCCAGAGGAATTAGGGCCAGCTCCACATTCATGTTGCCTTTTCAAAAACCATTAGGAGAGCAAAGAAGGACAAAATGAAGGGAAGAAAAACACGGAGAGGAAATGGGGAATGGGTTGAGGCCCACACCAGAGAGCTGCCATGCTGTGACACCCTCACACCAACAGAACTTCCAACTGAAATGAACCAATCAGATGGTCAGACTCAGACTTACTCGTCCCATTTTGCAATGCGGTCTGGGGCGCACCGGGAACACTGTCTTTAAGATTCAAAGAAGAGCAGCGGAATCAGACTACAAGTCAATCACCCACCATGTCAAATGAGTCACGATCATAACCTGCACACGAGCATTAGTCATGTTTTTCCACGTTTACCGCTTTTTATGTATAAAAGTTTATACAGAGAGACAATCGGCTGCTTATAACTTACTGAAATTTTGGCAGCATTTATTAAAAATGTCAACACTCTTCAACAAGCAGGATAAAACTCGTAACTAGTCAGGAAAATTCAGCCAGACATATTTTTAAGGTACTTTAAGGTGGTGAGTTAAAACCAGTGAGTAAATCCTGAATTATGAATTGAGGCAAAAACCATGTAAGATTTGGTAGTTCTGGTTTGCAATATTGTCAGTTCTTGCTGGTTATATAAACTGGTATTATTCATAAAAAGACTTGAACCTAATCAGAACTAATACTTTTGCTGTCCGCTGATGTCATCGTGCACTCTCTATGCTGTCCTGTCTCCTTTGCACATGTGTGAGATGTGAGAACAGTAACACAGGGACACAAATGATCAGTCATCATTCAGAACCAGGTCCTCGCTGATGTTGACACTCCCCACCTATTCTCTGGAGTTTGAGATGGAATTAATATAGGAAGTGCAACTGCCTTATAAACTGGCCAGTAAATATGCTAGTGACTGATGTTTTGCTTCTCTGAGTCATACTTACTCCATTCAGGCCAATAATTCTTCCTGGAAGTCCAGGTGGGCCGGGAGGACCTGGAGGTCCCTGAGACAGAGAATAAAACTATTTGTAACAAACATGATGTCGCTACAAACACACATACAAGAATGGCAATGACTATTCAAAAAAAATGATTACAATGATGTCAAAAACGGCCTGCCAGTGTCTGTGCTTATGTCTGAGTCTTGGTGTGTGAATGTATATTGAGGATTAATTTAGACGGGCCACGACATCAACTTCGACACATCAGATCAGTTTCATATATGGCATTTATTGAAGCTCCTCCAGCCTGCTGCTTCCTCTTAAAAGGGAGTTTTTCCTTCCCACTGTTGCCAAAGTGCTTGCTCATAGGGGGTCATATTGTTGGGTTTGGCGCTGGGGTTTTGCTGCTGAGATGTGCGCTACCCATCCAATGATTACATGGGGAAGTTTCAACAGTTGTGCCACACACTATAGTCAGATGTACTAGCTGTAAAATAACTGGCTGAAGAATGATTCACGATATGATGATAAAATGCAACAGTATACTACTCATGGATGATTTAAATGTAAAATAATGCTCTCTCTCTCTGCAATCCCTTCATGCCTTAATTCTCTTACCGGTGGGCCAACAGAATCTCCTCTGTCACCTTTTCTCCCTGGGATACCAGGTCGCCCCTACATAGAGGGAAGAACGGAAAAGCTTCAGTACTTTTGGCTCAAGAGGTTTTCCCAAACACTGAACAGAATCCATTGGACTGTGAGTGCATGCATGATAGGGAGAAAAGTGTTTGAAGGCACAGAAACAAGAGCGTTATGAATGTAGTTCTTATATTTAAAAGTGAATCGAAAGGAGAAAACCACCAAGCAGCTTGTCATTTCCCATTATGACTAGTTAGGGAAAAAATCAGTATGCTGAAAAACATGACACATCGTTCTGCTAATCACTGGCAAGTATATTCCACTCAGTGGTTCTGTGTTTCCCTTGACTTTCATGTGCAAGTTCAGAACACTTTTAACCTATAGATGAGGCGTTCATATCTTAATAATCAAACATGCAAAATTACTCACTGGTCGCCCGGGGAAACCATATTCTCCTTTTTGTCCAGGAGGTCCTATTGGACCCTGAAATAAACAAACACACACTTATATTCAGTGTAATAACATACATAAAGGATGAATGTGTAGCAGGAATTTCCTTACTGTGATGTTCTCATAAAACTCACCGTAAGTCCAGTAGGTCCTGGGAAGCCATGGTCACCCTGTGCACAGTAAAGCAGCAAAATGTGAGAATTACATAGGTGGAAGTAATGACAGCGGTGGGTTGCTTTCATAGTTTCAGACTAGTTCTTTCTATAAAATAACAAAGATGTTATTCTAGGTCATTCTTTTTCATTAAAAAACCCAATGTGGCCACCATGAAAGGTCCTTAAAAGCACTTAGACCTATTTATACCTTGAGCAAATTTCAGTTTCAACCTTCATGGCACCCTTGTTAACAAAAACTAGGACTTGCATTATTTAGGGACCGAGGTTAGTATTCTATGTTAATAGTTCATTTAAGGAAAGTGGAAGGCAGAGAAGGCAGTTAAAGTGGCAGAGTCACGTATAAGACAAAAGACACTGGTGGGGGTCTTAGCAACAGGGAGAACAGGCTTGGGGTACTTCCGAAGGCCCAGGTCAGCAGGGCACAGGGAAAGGAGAGACACCAGCTACTCCAGGAAGAGGTCCGTGCAGGTGAGGAGGATGAGCGAGTAAGCAGGGCCGTAGGACTCAGGCGGCAGGGAGCGTGGA
Organism: Haplochromis burtoni; assembly: GCF_018398535.1. NCBI lineage: Eukaryota > Metazoa > Chordata > Actinopteri > Cichliformes > Cichlidae > Haplochromis > Haplochromis burtoni. Next base: position 988,794 of record NW_024582546.1, read on the forward strand.
CAAGGTGAGACAGTACCTTGCAGTGCAAGGTCACCTGAGCAAACATCATTCAGGCAGACTTCCACCGTGTCTGATTCCTCGTGCAGGCAGTATACGACACCCTGCCAAGCCCAGTAAACCTCCTTGTGTGGGGGAAGAGCAAGACATCTGCCTGTCCGCTGTGGTCTGGAAGAGGCACCTTAGAACACCTCCTCAGCAGCAGCCCGACGGCCCTGGCTGATGTTCGGTATCATTAGCATCATGACCAGGTGCTCAGAGTAGTTGCTGAGCAGATTGCCTCAGCAATCAACACCAGCACCATCACGCTCCGAAGAAGGCAATCTCTTTCATTAAGGCTGGAGAGAAATCCCAGGCATGTCCACGGTTAACAACCGGCCTCCTCAACACAGCCTCTGATTGGCAGCTACGGGCTGACCTGGGTAAACAGCTAAAGTTCCTCCAGCACATAGGACAAGATGCCGGCGCGCACAGATGCAGCGGCTCTATGCTCTCCACTTAGGTGCCTTTCTTTTTTGTTTCTCCTCTTTTTCTTCTTCTTTTGTTTTTCTTATTGTAAAGCCAAGTTTTCCTACAACCATCTGGAATCATGCAAGATCAGATATAACAGCCAGATCCCCATTACCAGTGATTATCAGAGGATGCACAACATCCCCCCGGAGATAGCGAGAACATCGGGCGCTCCGTGGATTGTTATCAGCTCTGCCAAGAAACGCAGGCGGCGGAAGGAACGCAAACAAAAGCGGGGATGCCGGTTGGGCCTGCTAGCCAGACTAAAGAAGCAGCCTTTCAAACCACTGCTCCCGAGCATCTTCCTGACCAATGCACGGTCGGTCGTCAACAAAATAGACGAACTGAACCCACTTCTCGCCGCACAGCCAATCGTCTGCGACATCCTGGTCCTCATGGAGACATGGCTACGAGAGGGAATTCCTGATGCCTCAATGCAGCTAGCAGACCTCACAATGCACCGGAGCAACAGAAAGTCTACAGCGGGGAAAAGCAGAGGAGGAGGTTTGTGCATTTACACACATAACAACTGGTGCACAAACACCAAGATCATCGCCACAGTCTGCTCCCCGGACATAGAGGCAATGTCTGTCATGTGCAAACCTTTCTACTTGCCCAGAGAACTGCCTGCAGTGCTAATAACAGCAGTCTACATACCACCAGACGCTAATGCTAGCTCAGCCCTTGCACACCTGCACGACATGATCTCCGAACAGCAACGGACATACCCAGAGGGAGTACACATCATTGCAGGGGATTTCAACAGAGCATGCTTAAGAACTGTGCTGCCTAAATTTGTACAACATGTGAAATGCCCTACGAGTGGAAATAACACCCTGGATCATGTTTACTCAAATATTAAGCCTACAGATGTGTTCCCCTCCCCCACCCGAGCATGTCCGACCACCTCTCCCTACTCGTTGTCCCGGCATACACACCACTCAGGAGAAGGACAAAGCCCACCATCAGAACCATTAACACCATTTCTGAGGAAGCTCTCGCTCAATTGCAGGACTGTTTTGCTCTCACAGAGTGGAGTGTCTTTGAACAGGATGACCTAGAGACTCACACAACCGCAGTGCTGGGTTACATCAAACACTGCATGGACACTGTCACCACGGAAAAGCTGGTCCGGGTCTACCCCAACCGTAAACCCTGGATGACAAGCAAGGTTCAGGCACTGTTGTACTCTGCATACACATCTGGGGACCAGGACATGTACAGCAGAGCAAGGGCAGACCTTAAAAAAGGCATCAGAGCAGCAAAACTGGACTATTCACCCCCACCATGCACCCACCCTGCCCACGGCGTCCTCTGAGCACAGCCCCCCACACATTTAGCCTCCAACAACATCAGGTCCGCAATGTGTTCAGAGCAGAGGAAAGCTGCTGGCCCCGACGTGTTAGAGTGCTCAAAGCCTGCGCCGACCAGCTGGCTCCTGTGTTCACCAGACTATTCAACCTCTCCCTGACACATGCCTCTGTCCCTCACTGCCTGAGATCATCAACAATAGTCCCAGTCCCCAAGTCCACCACCATCAGTAGCCTCAGTGACTACAGACTGACTCCAGTGGTTGCAAAGTGCTTCGAGAAGCTGGTCCTAAAACACATAAAGGAGTGCCTCCCACCCAGCTTCGCCCCCACCAGTTTGCCTATAAGGCAAATAGATCCAGACAAGCTGGTAAACTTGGACTTTCCCCCCTCTCTAAGTAAAGACATCCCTTTGGCCAGACATGATCATCACTTCTGAGGCCTCAAAACATCTGATCATGCTGGAACTCGCAGTGCCATGGGAAGAGCGGATCGAGGAGGCCAATGAGAGGAAATGTGCCAAGTACCAGGAACTAGTGCAGGAGTGCAGGGGAAGAGGCTGGAAGACATTCTATGAGCCCATAGAAGTGGGATGAAGGGGCTTTGTAGGACGATCACTCTGCAAAGTCCTCGGCCAGGTGGGTGTGGCTGAGGCAGCCAAGAAGAGGGCCATCCAGGCTGTGAGTGAAGCGGCAGAGAAAGCCACAAGGTGGCTGCAGATCAAAAGGGCTGATCCGCGGGTAGCTATTGGTATGCAAGTCGGAGCCTGATCACCCCCAGCTGGGTCGCCTGGGCGCGGGTGTATGATGACCCGAAACACCTGATGACCCCAGGATACATACATGCGTACCAATGCATCCAGGAGACGTTTCTTGCATAGGAACTGCATAAACAGGAATTCACTTAAACTAGTACAGGGACCAAACATTATTTGGCTCCAGCATTAGATACAGATTATTAAATACATTAAAGTCTTTCACCACAAAGTAACTAAATATATAGAAAGTCTTTTAGGGGTAAAAAGGTCACTTGTTGGCTACCTTTGTGCCTTTGGGCCCTTGAGGGCCTCTTGGTGCAGACAGGAGAGATCCATCAGCAGCAATTGTCACCCCTGGTTCTCCTTTCTCTCCCTGTCAAAATTAAATGTATGTTTATGTTGAGGAGAGGTGTTTAGGGTTGTTTCATAGGCATCGAAATGTATATGAACATGCTTTATGAATCTTCATATTCAGTTCTTACCTTAAGCCCTGCGGGGCCCTGGATACCTGTAGGTCCCATGTCTCCCTTTGGTCCCCTGGGGCCCTAGGAAGAGATGAAAGTTGGAAGATTAAGAAAAGGTTGTAATGAAACCGTGTGTTTAAAGATTTCTCTGGTACCTACCCCATTTAGCCAAAAGACAGCAAAAGAAAAAGAATCCAGAATAATCACATAAATATTTACATCCAGTTTTCCTGAATTTAATCATTTGGGACAAAAAGCGGTGTAGCAAAATGTTCTTACGGGAAATCCAGCTCTGCCAGGCAATCCCTCAGGACCCTGCAGCATGCAGACACACACACACATGCAGAGAAAAGCATACACATAAGCAAAAGCTCACCAAACACACCTGCAGCTGCAGCAAGAGTCTTAATATCAGTTCATTTACGACCCCCTTCATCCATACTCCACGATGGAGCGGAACAACAAAGAACCTAAAACACACTGTAGTTCACTTGAAGCTACGCACCGTAGGCCCGGGTGGTCCTCTGATCTCTGTGACGTTGAAGATACCCTCTGTGACATTATAGAGCAGCTGTAGACAGAAGATATAATGATCACATTAGGGCACCTTTAGTATATTCAGAGATATGGAAAAAGCAGCATGTCTGCACAGCTACCACTACGACCACACAGTTGTTTGTTGGTCTGCCTCCATCTTAAGTCTTCATTCAATTAAATGTCATGTTGTGTGTATGTGCGTACATCATGTACATTAATGACAGGTCCAGGAGCCCCAGGAGGCCCAGGTGGTCCTTGGATACTGAGGCCATCAGCTCCTCTTTCACCCTGCAATTCACATAATGCAAAATCATTAGTCCCCTACCAAAAAGAGACATTTAGAAACAAACGTGGTATTTGGAAGACATGAGAGGAAGCAACAAAACAGAAAGATGAAATGAAAATGATACAACAAATCACATCTTCCGATCCTACCTTGGGTCCTGGACCGCCTTTCTCTCCTTTGGCCCCCTGTTTGTAAAGAGGAAGAAAATGTTGCACAGTGAATAAGTGAATAGTGCGAATTAATTTCAATGCATTCGATTTTATTTATATAAATCACAACAACAGTGACCCTACAATATTACCCCGCCACTCAGATGACACCCTGTGAGCAAGCACTGCATGAAAGTGGGAGTGGAGGGAGAGTTGTTGGAAAACATACAGCATGTCCTCCAGGCTAAAGAGGATCGTCTTAGTTATTGTCGCCACACAAAGCTTGCATGTCTGGTACAAGGGTGCATCGGTTGCTATGGAATTGGTACATTTATTAAGGCATCATCAATGCTGAGAGGCTTTAGAGCAACTTCCAAGTCACCTTTCTCAGGGAGGTCCTTGAACATTTCAGCAAAGACAATGCTAAATACCATACTGCAGCTATTACAGCAGCTTGGTTTCATAGTAGCAGAGTCCAGATGCTGAACCGTACTGTCTGCAATCCAGACCTTTCACCAACTGAAAACATTTTGTGCCTCAGAAAAAGAAAAATGCAACAAATAGCAGCTAAAATCCCACATCAGTCATGAACAACAACCTCCAGCCAAACGAGCTGCTCCTCGGACATCACAAGAAAAGGGGGTGGCACACAGCTGTAAACGTGACACTGTCCCAGCTTTTTTCAGATGAGTTGCAGCCATGAAATTGAAAATGAGCTAATATTGTTGCTGAAATGTAACAATTTCTCATTTTAGCATTTCATATGGATTCACTTTTTATTTACATTTTACACAGAATCACAACTTTTTTGCAGTTGGGTTTTTACCACGGAGATTCAGACATTTTATCTGTAAAAAAATGTTTCCTAAAATGTTGGCAAATAAATTAATTATAGATATATAACATAGCTTTTTGCAATATTTAGACAAGGTGCCTGTTCTGGAAGATTTTAGACTAGAGCCTTTTTTTGTCTTTATCATTTTTGCAGTGTGCAGTATTTGGTTTTTTTTGCTGCTAACTACTTTTGAACTGCCAACCACCTCAGCCATCTAACACTGCTACTTACCCTAGGACCTGGTAGTCCAGCAGGACCCCGGAGACCCTCTGGTCCTGGTTCTCCTGGTTCACCCTGCCATCAGACACATCAGAAAATGAGGTAATAAAAAAGCTGCAAAGAGTGATGGTGATTTCACTCTAACGTAATGTGTGGCTCACGTGAAATATAACATGCATTCCAATGATTAGAGAAAGCTAAGTTCACATAGATGAACTAGGCTGTTTCATCAATGACCAAAAACACTTTAGCTCAATAGTTCTCAACTAGGTCATAAAATACACAACCTGTTGGCCACTAAATATAAACAATAAGTGAATGATAATTGATACTGCATATCAGAAACATAGAAGTTGTGTCATTCCAAAATGAATTTACCTTGACAGAGAGCCCTGGAGCTCCTGGTGCTCCATCCCTACCCTACAGAAAACACAAACAAGTATGTTCAGCAAGAGCACCCTACTCAAAGAGTAACCAGATGTCGAGTATTAGTTGTTAAACATGTCATTGTAGCTATCTGTAAATTTGTTGAAAATTCATACACAGATTACCTGTGGTCCTGGAGGGCCAGGTGGACCCTTAAAAGAACAAAAAGGATGCATTACTTTATATGAATCAATAGATATACTGTACATAAACTCATATATCCCCTCACACTGACCTGTGGGCCTCTGACTCCAGTAATCTGATCAGTCATGCCAGATCCCTCCATATCCTGAAAACGAAGCCACGGTCTACAGTTATTGAGCTTCAATGTGATCAAAAAGACACGACCTTTTAATGTTTTCTACTGCAATTCTCATTTTCCTCTCGTTAATCTATATGAGGCTATATAGTAGCAGTGCTATGTGGAGGACAGGTCATTAATAAACTGGGTTGGGTCACCTCTGCAAAGAATTTGGTTCCTGGAGGCCCTGGTGGGCCAGGACGTCCTGGTGGGCCTGGAAGGCCTCTCTTTCCTTCTGGACCAATAGGCCCTTGAGGCCCTGGAATTCCTTGGACACCCGTTGACCCACTTTCACCCTTCTCAGACAAACAGGAGACTTTCATTAGTAACAACAAGAACAGGAAATGCATTTATTTGTGGGCTACCAAACGATGTGAACAGGATGCCATTTACAGGTATGACTCTGTTTTGAGTAGTATAAATTACCTTTGGCCCAGGAGGCCCAGGTAGGCCTTGCTCACCCTAAAGGAAGTAAAGGAGTTAATATACTTTAGTTACCTATCATTACTAATAAAGACTGTCTACACTAAAAATGTGCAGAAGTTTGGCAATAAGGTTAGATGTCTTTTCTTTTAGCTCTTGGTGTTCATACCTTCTCGCCTGCAGCCCCAGGTGAACCTGGAGGACCAGCTTTTCCTGCTGGACCCTGGAAATATAGAAAGACACATGCAGAGTGTAGAGAAATAAAACTGTGGTAAGTCATCACACTTTGGCTGTTCCAACAGGAACAATCCAGAGTGCAACTGTGACCCTCGTCACCTTAAAGGAATACATGAATGTTTGGAAGCTGTTCGATTCTTCAGCTTCCTTAAATGATAATATCATCCATGCCAACACTGCTCTGCACTAAATGATGATTTTAACCTCAATACGAAACGTTCTGCTTTAACGCAGACAATGGTAAATGGCTGTTTATATCATTGCCTCTTATTTGTCCAACTGGCACAAACAATTCAAAGCAGCAACATACAAATAAATTGAACAATTTTCAATCAAGGTGCTTGTGACTGTTTGCCATTTAGCTAAATGTGCTGTAGCGTGAAGGATCGATGTCATCAACCATATAGGCGAGGATGATTTTATCGCCTCTTTTTTCATCACCTAACAGCAAGCTGAAGTGATGATACATTCAGTATATCCCTTTAATCAAGCAGCACCACTCAGAGCAGTGTTTCTGTGCCAACCCACTGATGGACCCATAAAACCTCAGACTTCATTGGTAAAACACTCACTGCCAATAGAGTATTTACAGCTGATCCAAGAGAAGACTGCTTACTACTAAAGCTATAATGTGTATTTCTGTTTGTTCATCCATCCAGCACATTAATCTAGTCCACGATATTTCGTTTAACTGATAATATTGAGAGCTTTTTGTCACGTGACCTTGGTGGCACTGTCACATACAAATCTTTACTTACCCAACTGTTTGGTTCATGTAGAAATTGCCCATTTGTAACTTTAGTAGCAGACGCAGGGATATATATATACAGTGGGTTATATATCCCTGATATCCCTGAGAAAAATCAGCCAACAGAAGTAAAAAATGAATGTGACTGGTGCAAAAGGCAGAGCAGTTCGTTTACCATGTGCAGTGAGAGAAGCATGAGGTTATAAGCAATAAGAGTGTGGCCAGATCCTTTCAGTTCAGTTGTTTGTCATCATATAGAGTAAAATGTCAAGTTGATTTTTTTCCTTGGCAATGACAATTTTGGAACTGAAAGTAAAAGAACCACTTTGGGTTTCATGGCACAGCGATTATCACCTTCAGCTTTGGCACAAGCAAGCCAGCAGTTAAGATAACGTAGTTAGAGATAATGTGCAGTCATTTGTGCCTGAGCATTAGGGTAGTTAGCTAAGGTTCATCTTTATTGCTTTGACACCGTTTTATCACGGTGAAAGCTAAATGTTGTCTACCTCAATGCTCTAGCGCTGACTGAAATTCTGCCTTTCTTTGTTTGCTGGTTTTCCAGGCAAACTGGGCAGTATACCTCGCCTGAACCCCATGCTGACTCAAAGTCAGAATCAGAACCAGAACTAGAGCCGAAGTCTGAGGTGAGGACAGCGGAGAACTCTGAGCTCAAACCTGAACCGTCAGGCCCAGAACCACTAAACCAATCCTCAACCATCTGAAACAAATAGGAGAGATTCCAGGTAGGAATAAGAAGGAGGAACAATAAAGGTACGAATAAAGACTGGTTATGGAGATAAAGGACAATGAAATGGAGAGAGACAGTTAGAGAACGGCTGGTATACATGGGTCATTGGCTTATATAAACACAGAAATGCAAATCACTACAATATGACAATATCTAAGAAATAAAATAAAGGTGGAATCTAATTGTTGCACTACATAAAATCAGAGCAAAGACTGGAAGGTGGAAAAGGAGAAAAAAGTCAATGCTCGGGGAAAATTCAATGAGAAATAATCCAAATAAAATGTGAAGGTACAAGATATAGTAAAACAGAACATATGAAAAAAACAATTATGTAAAAATATTATAGGCTATAATAATGTCTCCTGATGTAGCACTGTTATACTAACAGAGGTGTCTGTCCAGTGTCTATACAGCATCTTCTGATTTCTTCATTTTCTGCATATTTGTCACTCTTAAGTTCTTCAGATCATCAGACAAATTTTAAAATTAGACAAAGATAACCTAAGTAAATACAAAATGCAGCTTTAAATTACTTTCTTTACTAAATGAAAACAGCTAACCAAGTCTTCCAGGTCCTGTGTGTTAAAGTAATTTCCCCCTAAACCTAACAACTGGTTGTGCCGCTCTTGGCAGCAAGAAGTGCAATCAAGTGTTTGCAATTACTGCCATAGAGCATTTCTTTGTTTGGCACGCCCGTCTTTGTAGAGTTATTTAAATTCATCCACACTGGAGGATTTTCGAGTGTGAACAGCCTGTTTGAGGTCATGCCAAAGCATCTCAGGCACATTTAACTCTGAACTTTGACTAGTCCACTCCAGAAACTTTTTTTTTTGGAGCAATTCAGAGGTGGACTTGCTGGTGTGTTCTGGATAACTGCCCTGCTGCATAACCAAGTGAGCTTGAGCTTCAGGGAATAAACTGATGGCCAGAAATTTCTCTTTTTCATGGTGGAGAGCAGAATTCATGGTCGTCCAGGAAATCAAAGCAGCCCCAGACAAGTACCGCCATCCTTACAACTGCCAAACCTGGATTTGTCCACAGGTTTGTTAGATGGAGAAGTGTGATGTGTCACCACAGACAACACGTCTTCACTGCGTTACTTTTTCCACACAGGACCATGCATGTTTGGACAGTTGCATAAGTCTGCAGAATCCCATCAGTATATACTGTATTACATAGATTTTTGTATTTAAAACAAATCATCTATTTTTCACTTAAATTGAAGGTTAACTTACTGGTACTCCTTGTTTGCCTTGAAGGCCATCACTGCCAGGTGCACCAGGTGGTCCAGCATGCCCAGGAGAAAGTCCTTCAGTGGTGGCAGATGAGGACAGGTGGGGTCCAGGGGGACCAGGAGGTCCTGGAGGGCCCGGTGGACCAGGAGGACCCTAATGGAAGGAGATGTTAGATTTTTTTTCACTGCCATAATTGACTGTCAGACTCTTGCATCTGTTAACTAGTCCTTTCTCTTACCTGGATGAGGTCTGCATCGCTGTCCAGGTCTTCAAACCCAGAACCCAGGGCATCTGGTCCATACTAAAACACATTCATCAAGATGCTTTTCTTTGTATTCATGTCTCGTTTATGCTGCCTACATTTGATATCATTGCTAAAATGCAAGACAATACTGAGCAGACACATATTGGGAGGAAGTAGCGAAACCATAAACTGTTACTCACGGGTACACTGCGTGATCTGGGGGGTCCAGGGGGTCCAGGAAGGCCAGGGGGGCCTGGTAAACCAACTCCCGGATCTCCCTGTAAGGAGGCAGGGAGGAGTAAAGTACAGAAGAAAAAGACAGAACTTTTTCTTTTCATTTGGTATCATAAAATAAAACTACATTTGGAATAAAGAGTAACAGTTAATTAAATGCAACATGGATGCATTAGCTGGACCTTCTCTCCTTTAGCTCCAACTTCTCCGTTCAAGCCTGGAAATCCTTGAGACCCTTTTTGGCCCTGACGATGAAAATACAATTAGTGAGCGTAGCAACTGAAACAGAAAAAAACAAACAAGCAGACATAGTGCTGTTTAACTTACTGGACCTCCTTTATCGCCTCTGCTTCCCTGAAAGCAGAAGCACGAGGAAGCATGAGAGTCAGTGGTGCAAGAAGACTTATTACTTCGTGAGTTTAAAGTTCACTTAAAAAACCTCCGATGTTCTTCGAAAGATGGTGAAGGAAAAACACACAAACCCTCTTTTTGTCACACAAACCTTGTGTCCATCTTTTCCTGGCAGCCCAGGAGATCCTGGTGGTCCCTGTGGGCCAGATGTTCCAAGCTTAGTCTCTCTCAATACACTGGGAGGACCTGGTGGACCAGGTGGGCCAGGCGGGCCAGGATCACCGCGCTCTCCTTTTAACCTGACATCACCCTTTAAAATTGAAATCAAGAAGTCTTTAAGTTATTTGTGTCTGTAGGGAAAATAAACTGAAACACTGGAGCTACATTTGTTATCTTCTGACCAACACTGTCTTCAAAATAAGACAACTAGGCAAGAAAGCCCACGCTCCAACTTACACCCTGTGGCTGCTCTCCCGCCTCCTCTGTTCGGTGTAGCCCTGCAAACAACATATGACGTCTATCAGTTTTACTTCAGACAGCGTATGCTTACGTTATCATAGAGAGAGGACATTTAGAAAAGTAAATATGATAAAGGTTTAGTTCATAATTCAAATACTGAAGCTTTCATAGAATAAACAGGAACAAAACTTTGTGCTACAGACCTGTCATCAGGTCCACTCGGGCTTCTGTTGGACCCGTGTGAGGAGAAAAGTCCTCAAACTGCTCTGGAGCATCAGTGGGCGGAGCACTAACGGGAACACCCTCCTCCTTGCAAGAGACACAAATGGCTGTGATTCTGTCTCGTGTGTGCACCATGTCTTTGTCCCACCATTGTAAGTGTGACAACCTGCTCTTTCACATTAGCTTAGAAGGTCCTCCTTTCTCTGGTTCCTCCTGTGCATGTGTTGAAGTGTCCTCAGGCAAAAGTGTGAATGCGTGTGAAAGTTAGATAAAGGGTTTTGGTACAGATGAAAGAAGTGTATGATTGCATTTAGGGATGGTTAATGGGGTTGAATTGGGTGAATGAGACTATTAACAGAAAGCACTTTGATTTTTCATTTAGTATACTTCTGATGAATGATTTTATTTTTCAAAACAAGAGCATTACTAAACATCAACACAATAAAAGACCAACATCGTGTTATGCTCTTTTTCTACCCTGCTGCTGATAGTGTCTCCAGGCCAGACTAGAAGGGTCTACCATGACTCCACCATTCTGTAGTAACATGTTATTAAGGCCAGTTTTCTTTGAAGCATCAAAGTCCGTTTTAATTCAGAGATGTTTGGGGTCAAACTGACTTTTAGGTTGTGGGAGGATGAAAGACAGCACCAAAACAATGCATAGGGTTGAACTCTTACATATGCAAACAGACATGGAGTGTAGTTTTAGTTTTAAGCTCCAGACAAAACAAGTGGACACACACACACACACACACACACAGGCGTGCACACACACATTTTCATATCTTAGTGAGGGCATCTCATTGACATAATGCTTTCCCTATCCGCTTACCCCAAACCTAACCGATAAAAATGAATGGCTAATCCTAACCCTTACCCTAAACCTAACCATAACCTAATTGTAACCCTGACACTAAAATCACATTTTGAGCCTCAAAAATGCCTCAAACCCGTGGGGACGGCATTTTGTCCCCATCAGTGACTGTTGGTCCCCACAAGTATCGTAGCATGCCAATTTTCTTTCCTCACAAAGATGTCTAAACACACACACACACACACACACACACACACACACACACACACACACACACACTGATGGACCGAGTGGACTAAAGTAATCCATCCAGCCATCACCAGCCAACCCGTGCCGAGCCAGGCGTTCTCACCTCTGCGGTCTTCCTCAGGTCTTTCTCTGTCTCTCTGTCATCCAAAGCCTCGTCTCCACTGGCGTACCCCGAGGCCTTTATCAAACGTCATATTATGCATTCATTGGTGAAAAAAAACAACCCCTTTTAGCACAAATCCATACAACCAGTAATTTTAACCACAAGGGGGAGCTGTGGATTGACATGTAAGATTTTACAGCATTTTAAAATATCGCTAGGCAGACTGTGGCTTTGTGTTAGAAAGGTTTGCATTTCAGCAACAAGTTACGGAGTGTCTCACATAAGGATCATCGTCTTCACACTGCTCCTCAGCCACTCTTGGATCGTCTTTTATGACCAGCTGCTGAATCGAACCCTGCAGAGGAAAAAACAAAGGAAATGTGAAACATGTCACTGCATGGAGAGGAAGGCTTGTGCTGGCTGACTGACGGGAGTTCAGTGACTGCTGTGACCGTTGGGCTTCTGTCTGTCTGAGCAGTGCTAGAATTAGTTCTTCCGTTGTGTCCTCAGCATCAGTCTGGTAAGACCAAATAATAACACAAATGAAACAACAAAGCAGTGATGCTGCCTTTGTGGAGGTGTCATGTTAGAGTTCCTCCACCAAACATTAGATATGTTTTCAGTCTCATTTCTCTGTGTTCTCATAATTCATCATAGGTAGTAACTCGAGCTACATTTAAGAGAAAGACTAACAATCTAATTAAAAATGGGTCATGGAATCACTGGCTTATGCCTTAAGATTGATGAATCTTAGTTGAGATGAGGGCAAAAAGATAGCACGTCACATTTTGGTGTGAACTGGATCACTTTCTTTAAAATCGTGATGCAGGCACTCCAAGTGTCCATCTAGTTACTGGTCTACAGACTTCTTTGTGTGATTTGTTGGCAACATAATAACTGTCATCTGATTACATTGTACATGCAGTTAGGTCCATAACTATTTGGAAATGTACACAACATATGTACATTATGCACAACACTGCATAACACTTGCATCCCAAGTGTAGTGTGCTGTCAATGCTAATTATTATTATTATATCATTTATCAGGTATTATGTAAACAAATACTTTACTCGTGAAGCAGTATTTTTTATGTTTCAATAGTGATGTAATCCACGTGTGTCCGAAAGCAGTCCGATTTTTTCTACTTTACAGTCTCACTGAGATTCCTCGTGTGGTCATTTCAAACACAGAGCTCTGATTGTGGGCATAAAAGCTCCGCCCACCTGGAATAAATTATGTTCTTTGTATGAAAGAGCCAGTGAGAGGAAAGTTAGCTGAAAGGGAATGTTGCTCGTTTCAGACAGTGGAGGAAATGATGGACTGTGCAGGAATCAGCAGAGATTATTGTGAGCTGTGAGTCATCCAGATCTATCTGTTTAAACAGTCCCCATTAAAATGTTTCATGGACTATCCTCAGTCTAAAAGGTGGGGACACATTTACATGCAGTTGCTGTAATTAGAATAGACAGCGGAAAAACTCTGTCTTGCCACTCAGCAGCCATCTTGAAATACCTCTGACATATAATTGGGAAGTTATTCTGAAGCATTAAAAAATTAACTTTAGTTTCAGTGTTTGGAATATTTAACAAAAATGAAAGCTTCTATTCTTCTGTCACAGCACTTCTATTCAGGACTGTGGATCTCTCTTAGAAAGTCTGACAGTGATACCAAACACACTGTATCACAGCAAAATGTGAGGTAATAGGCACACACACACACACACACACACACACACACACACACACGCACACACTCAGTGTCCCAGATGGGCTCGAGTGCACGTACTGCTGCTGAGCGTGCACATATTTTGCCATCATGCTTCAGATAACCTGTTCAGACAGTCAAGCTACACTGAACGAAGCAGAGTGAGGTGATAAGGGTGTCTCACCACAGCAACAGCAATTTGCTCCCAGCTCGTATTTCTTTTATTTTTTATCTTTTCTTTTTGTGTGGAGATAGTTGAGATGGAAAAGAAGTCATGTGTCAAAGTGGCTTTTGTAAGATATTTTCATTCCTTTTGGCCAAAGAACGTCATGTATTCAATCGGGAAACGTCGGAGTTGACATTGCACAGACATTTGTTTCAATGACAAGCACACAAACATTTTTGTTTTGTTGTTTTCCTGAATGACAAATGACATCAAGTTTGCATTTGTGCCCTATCACGATGCAGCACTCCACGGTCTGCCTTTGATCACACCACAACCAAGCCATGTTGATATCTTCAACTTCCTCATCTGCAGTTGATTTACTCCCCCATGTATCCTCCCCTCTCACTTCCTCTCTGTGTGTGATCTGTAGGCCTGGCTGTATTCTTATCCAGTCCAGAAAAACGTGTATTCATTTTGCATTAGGATGTGGAAACTGTCCTAAATAAATAAAAACTGGCCAAACATCTTGACGCTATGATTAAGAAAAGTCTCCCAAAGAGAGACAAGAACAGTTCACTCTATAAGTGTGTGAGAAAACCAAACCAATGAAAAACAGCATAAAATTAATTACTTTTAGGTCTTTCCATCTCAAATCAGGCAGATTTTTCAAACATTTTCTGTTTGGTCAGTGGAAGTTTTTGCTTCCCTTTCTTACCATCAAAATCGATATGGGGTCTTTATTTAGAGACAGATTTATTTAGAGTACTGGATAGTTAAATGTGAAAAAAAGAAGAAAATATATAGTTCTTTCTCTCGTTCTTTCTCTCATTTTCGGTTACCACATTAATATTAAACTTTCACTTACCACAAACTTGTCAAGCCCCGTGCTTCCTGCATTAGCTACAAAAATGCCTGAATTGTGTGAAAAGGTGAGTTTCTCTGGCCTACGATGGAAGTCCTTACTCTCGGCCTCTCCACAGTCCAAGTAGAGACGGACCTCATTATGCTCCACCACCACCTGACAGGCAGAGACAACAGACGTCAGTCCACAATGACTTGGACAAAGTTAAACCACTCATCTTAGTGGAAGAGTCTTTTTATCTTTTGTCGTTAACCTGGATGAAGCTCACCGTGAATCGTGTCCACTGGTCAGTCATATCCGGGACGCTAAAGGCAGCCGCTTTGTGGCTGTGGGAGGCCTGCTCCTGGTCAGTGTAGTACAGTAAGATGCTCTGGAGGCCCTCGCGAACTGGAGTGAGGGCCAAACCCAGCTTCACCACCTTGCGTTGGGCATCTGTGATGGCAAAGAGCATGCCACCTCTCTGGCTAGCTGGGCGCACCTGGAATAATACGATGGTGTGAGGAAAAAAAAGACTTAAAGCTTTTGCTTTCACATCCCTTTCACACAAATTCAGTCATAAGTGAGTATATGAAAACATTAAAGAGATACTTTTCTGTATTCACAGTTTTTAGACAGGGACAAACATATGAGTCTTGCTTTAATGTCGACATTTCACACTGTGATGACACAAGGAGGCATTCGCCCTCATAAACCGTCATATCTTTAGTTATGACAACTGAGCATGTTGACAATCAAGGAGGCTAGAAGATTGTAGGGTTACCGTGACGATGATAGCAAAGTCCCGGTAGAACGATCCCGGCACAAAGGTTTTGGTGAGTCGGCCGACATTGGCTTGAGACCCAAATTTGTAGGCTGGATGACCCTCAAAGCCAGCAGTGAAGGACACAGAGGGAGGGAGGGGGAAGCCAATTAAGTCCGTTAGGTTCAGATAACTTCCTGAGCCTTGCTCTGACAGAGACAGACAGGAATAGTATATTAATAAATGCTGTACGTGGAGAGTGAGAGAGATAGAAAACAACACAAAACACACTGCTGCACTTTTCATTCAAGTTTTATTCTTTCAAATCCTTCCCAGAGACACTAAAAATCCTAAATGTGTAGTATATTATATTTAACGGCAAGCGTTCTGAACACACACTGCAATATTTAGCCTTAAGTGCAGATGAACCTGATCCAAATTGCAGTTATCTTGTTTTAATGTCTCAACCTCCATCTTCATCCCATTTGTCTGCCCTGTGTGTTCCTGGTTAATTCGCCACTTAAAATGAGGAGGAGAGGTACTTGTGATCCTGACACGGTGTTAATTTGACTTGATTTGATCCAGACTCTGCCCACCACGGCTCACTGCTCTGCCTCGTATGGACATAATCCTCAGAAACAGAATAACCGGCAATTAGAGTGCTTGGGGCATATGTGAAGAGACGGTTTCACATTCCCTTGATTCCTCTCACTGTGAGGCCTGTCTCCCGTGGCGACACTCACCTCAGCATTCCAGGCGTGCTCGTCCCTGTTATCTAAATCTTTGTCACTTACATGCACGTGTATAAGATCTGCATAAGCTTAAGATCAAACATACAGGTCACCCATGTGAGCGCACACAAACACCAGATCAGACAGATTAACATTTAGGGCTCTCTAATTCATCAGCCTGGCCAACAGGAAACATACCTGATTAGAGGGTTTGGTATGTGTGCCACCGTGTGTATGCATCACTCAGTGCACCGCTCACCCTTGCACATTTACACTTTTCTTCCTGCAAACAAATACACACACCCAAGCCCACACACCTCCAGTCCAGATGTGCAAGCATTAGTATCCTGCTATGGGAGAGCTGGATTTACAGCTAGACGTCCTAGTGACGACATCTGGGGTGTAGCAAAGTAATGCAGTAACTTAGAGCCAGTCTTCATTGTTAAAATACATATTTGCAGACTAGTTCAAAACACTATTTTGGTTTCTATGGGTGGCTTCTCACTTCATAACAACTATAAAAAGGTCACTTAAAAAAGACAAAATGAATCCATTTCAATACTGGGCAGATGAGATGCGTGGCTACTTTTATTGCCTTACGCGTTTTGTGAAAGATAAAACAGCCTGCTGTGTGCTACAGCCAGGCTGTAGTTTTAGTGTTGGTGAAGGAAAATAGCAGCACTTAGTCTTGGTTCTTGGGTTTGTATCTGTATAGTTTATGAATACAGCTTGCTAACCAAGCTTCACAGGCCAGTTAAGGCTTTTCAGTGGTGACAGCAAAGACGCAGATACTCAGACTCCTAAACCAAAGGGTAATGTCATAGTCGCTATAGCCATCTTGTCTATGTTGCAATTTAATTTGACCTCTGCACCAGTTTTGATGAACTTCAGCAGGTTATCATGATGGTATAGTGCAGCTAATTAAAATGTACTTGCTTGACAGGCCGAGCGGTTTCAAGTGATTACTGTTGTCCATGTGTGAAGCTACTTCTCTGTCCATTACACAGAGTCAGTTTCTTCAAAATAAGGTGCTATATCAACAGTTAATTTCCTATATTGTAAGGTATAGAATTGATTCTAATTAGTGTTTTCATGATCGGGGCACTCTAAAGACCAGATTTACTCAGGTCTCTACACCAGGACAAAATGCTGTTTATATGCTGTCAGCATAAAAACAGAATCGCCAAACAAACAGAATTATGATGGATTAAAACTGATAACTGAAATAAAACTCACAGGCAGGTGATGGAGAGTCATTCAGTTTCAGTTTAGCAATGGCTGTAATTGAGCAATGGTCACTGGACATCTGAGTTTTGCATAAGAGCCCTTCGATCAAGTGATCATCTCCTTACCCTAGGATGGTTCATAGAGGAGATCATTTGCGGTTGTGGCACCGAAAATGTGGAATGACCTCTCCACCTTAGAAAGGCCCCGACTGTCACTCTTTTTAAATCGCATCTTAAAACATATTTTTTTACTCTGGTTTTCGAAACTGTATGAGAGTTACCGATTCTTTTATTCTAATTTTCTTTTAATTTGTTTACCTGTTGTTGTTGTTGTTGTTAATGTCATTGTTTAATTGTTATTTTGTACAGCACTTTGGTCAGCTCCTGTTGTTATTAAATGTGCTTTATAAATAAATGAATGAATGAATGAATGAATAAGACACAAATAAATACAGTTTTGTTATTTTAACCTCAGCATAAAACTTTCGTTCCTGTATGTCTGCTGCATGTATAAATAGTAACCCATTTGCTCAAAGTTGTATAAAGTATTTCAGTTAATGCCGTTTTTCAGCCTGTACCAATGCCCAGGACACATCAGAGTAAATACCTGTGCAACAATAACTCCCAGAGTGCCCATGAACAAATCCTGTGTTAATCACATGAAAGTGATTAACACTAGAACCAGCAAGAGGCTCATTTTGACTGCAGACTGAGGTGGAGCAGTGTGGATGGTGAATGAGACTGAAGCTGCAGGTCCTGTGAAGCAGAGGTACTCATGGACGTGTGATAAACTTACAACAGTTCATTTATTATGTTTCTGGTTTTATTGGAGCCAGCTGTGAGCTTAATTTGAAAACAAGCTCTTCAATCTGTTTCAGTGTGTTTCATACCTTCTCTTTTATATACCTTGTCAAATCTGAGTTATTATCAAACAAATTTGTAAATGTAAATTAAGTATTTAACTATTTAACAGGACAGGGTCAGAATGATCCTCGTCCATGGTGGTTCAATACATTCACACTCATGATTCTTGAAATTACATTTTATTAGTTTTATTGTTTTTTGTTACTACTCCTCGTTTCACTAATTTAATATTTTCATCAAAGTGTCATCATTAATAAACGCATTAATTCACCTAATACTCAGGTCTCAGCTAGCATTTTAGACAATCATACAGTATTATTATTGTTATTATTATTATTATTATTATTGTTAATATTATTATTATTGTTATTATTATTATTATTATTATTGTTATTATTATTATTATTATTATTATTGTTATTATTG
>NW_024582546.1:1014418-1032132 GCF_018398535.1 Haplochromis burtoni
GTAACTAGTAATGTAACTAAGTTACTATTTTAAAGTAACTTACCCAACACTGGATACTAGTCACGTATGTAGTAATATATAACAGTACAAACAGTTAACTGGAGGATATATTGATCACCCAGCTTTGCTCATTGGTTAAATCCCGTCTTTTACACACTTCATTGTTAGCAAAAACCAAACCAAAGCTAATGACTGTCACAGCAAAACTTTAAAGACATTTTAATTTCTGTTTTACAAATAAACCAGCCTTTACAGGGATATATCACGTAACATTTTTGGTTTCAATTCGTTTCCAGTCTAAGAGATGATAAATGAGATCTTTGCTTTTTTATGAAATATTGCCACATGTAGCATTTACTGACCACTATTAATGCTACAGCACAAGTAACACTGAAACATTTTTCACAGTCTTTCTGTGTTTCATTTTGTGTAGTTTAATAATCACACACACACCAATAGATCCATCTGAGGCAATTACAAGTTCAATATCAAGTATACTGAAGATCAGAGGAGCTGGGGATCAAAGCACCAACCTGCCAGTTCGTGAATGAGCCACTGCCTGAAATAAGTCAACTTATTTAAAAACAAGCCAAGCAGCTCTGGATCTTTAGTCTGACCACTAACCAAATCAGATTTCTCTAATGGCTAGTCCCAAATGTATGGAGCACAATGGAGCCTCCCAGAAGTTAGAACACCCGCTAAACTCACCATTTCTCCAGTGTTTCAGGGGTTTGTCCGAAGACCCACTTTTACTGTCTCCACCTGCAGTCTTCCCTGTAGGAAATGTCCAGTGATCTGCAGTAGTGAAACCAGACGGTGACACTCCTGAGCTGGGCTGAGTGGGGGTCAAAACAGACCCTTCTGTGTGAACACCCTCCACAGCATTCACCAGCACCTCGTCCACTTTTACTGACCACACTGGTGTTGTGCCCGGGGTGTCAGAAAATCTTGGATACGTCACGGTCGGAGAGGTAACTGAAGGAGGAATGGTGGTGGTTTTAGGATTTCCCCAGAACAAACTCCACCACTGGCCACTCACAGGAGAGAAGACGAGGAAGAAGAGTGCAAGGGAGAGGTGTGCAGGTTCCATCATCTGCCTGCGTCTCTCTCAGGTGGATGCTCTCTGATCTGTATGAGCACAGATATTGCACACATGCAAACATATAGGCAAGGAAGATGCTGAGGGTCCAATTATGAGAAGTTACTTTCTGCAGAGAGCAGAAGTAATCCAGGTGATCCAGAGGGACGAAACAAAAAGTGAAAAAACAAGCCGTTTGTCTCCTGCTGCCTCTCTTGTCTCTTTTCCTCTTCGTTATGACCTCTCTCTCCTGCCCTGTTTCCACCCCCCCTGACATCTCCTCTCTGCACACCCCCACCCTCCTTTTTCTCTGTGTAATTATTGACTCCCCCTACTTTGGAGGGGGGACTCTACACCACAGCTGACTTGACTTGATTTTTCTCTCCCGTTGCCTCGCAGACAAGAAGATTAGAGCGTTCGTTAACAAGGCCTCAATCCTCCACCTCCTTCCGTGCATCTACTGCCATTTCTGTGATCACACATGTGGTCTAAAAGTCATGACGCACACTGACTGTTATAAAGCAGAAACACAGTGGGAGTGGGGCACAACCATGTGGTCTACACGCAAATATCATCCCCATGGCCGCATGTGTGTGACAAATTAAAAAGTACATGTATCAGTAAGGAAGTGTTTGACATGCCTTTAATGAAATATAACTACATACTGCGCTGCATGTCTGTGTAAGCGCTCAGGTGTTCAGGTCTCCATCATCAGACTGAGGTTAGGATACATCATACTGTGGACAAGTGGAGCAACCAGACTGCTTTCAGAGGGACTCAGAAACTTCATTCTTATCATTTGCTTATGAAGACATGCCTTCCTAAAGTAGCATGAAAGTGCACCATGAAGACCGGCTGACATGCAGGCTTTTCTAATGTGAACCTCAATTATCTGTCAAGTTCATAATGTTATTAATAATGTTTTCTCTTTAATTATTGAGACATTTTACAAAACAAAACTATTTAGATAGCTGAAACTGGTTAGTGGATGTAACCGTAACATGTTTTGTCATTAGTTGGGTGGTGTAGAGTCCAGAGCAGTGGCGAAGCCTTTGGACCCCACAGACTCCATAAATATCACCCACAGAAATATTGCATTGTTGTTGCCAGATTTATGTTTGTGCAAACCTACAAAAACACCTCTAGTAAAGCTTTGAAGGATGCCTTTTAAGGCTCAGCTTGCTCTACATTCTCACTGACATAAATATATCTATTTATTTAGAGTTGGAGCTGCAGCTGAATCAGTCTCTGTTTTTCACTATTTTGGGATAGCCTACTATTATTATATATTATATAAAAACATTTTTATGATATATCAGCAGCTATACAGGCATAAGAAGAACTTTTTACTTAGTTACTTTACACATCATAATAGTTCCCTGTTCTGTCTTGGAGCATGATCAGTGGTTATCTAAGTCCTCACCATCGCTATCAAGTTTGAAACTATTTTTGTCTGTGCTGCTTTGGGGTGGACCAAACCACTAGCAGCTCATAGAGGGGGGGAGAACATCCCAAGAAAGCTTTAATACTGTTTAGGATGCAAGTTGTACTCCAACACGCTAACATTAATAACTATTTTATTTGGTTAAGAATTCATTTTTTCAAAATTTCACATTTCACCGCTATTTTAAAGAGACTCTCTTACAACTTAGCCCGACCATATCTGGTGCTACGCTGGCCCCGATTTTGTTGATCATCATACTAAATGAAACTACAGTGAATCAAGAGGGAAAACATTGCAGAGGCATTAGAAGGGAGGTTTCTTTTAAGAGCACAGAGGGAAAGCTTTGCTTCAGTGTGTCCTTTGGCACATAGTTTTTCGGTCACTTTCTACATACATTTCATACATTCCACTGTAACATAGAAATTGAATAAAAAAGTAAGAAAATGATCAAATATTCATATTATGTGACATTAGATAACATGTGAGAAGACTGAATGTGTAATTCTTATTCAAAAACAATGAGTTATTCGTGTAATACTAATGTTTTTGATTGTAGTTACATCTCATTCTTAGTTTTTGACTTGTGCTCTCATGTATGTGTCTATAACTAGAAAAGCTCAAATTTCCATCACCATTGCCAGAGAATGGTGCTGTTGACCAGTCATAACATTCCTTAAAAGCTTGTTAGGTAAAAGCAGGAAAATGGCTTCACCTTTAATAGCAAGCGCTCATTTGCTCCCTGACGCAAAATTATGATGATTGTTTCTTAATTGCACGATAAAAGGTTTGGACTTCACTCTGCTGCCGCTCACTGATCACAGAGCGAGGACAGGGGCCCCACGTTGCTGATGACAAAGGCATGACTGTTCTCTTGTGTTGTGTCTCTGTAAATGTTTGGTGAGGTCCAGGACAAAGGCTGGATTGGTGGTAATGACTGGATTGTGATGTTTGTTTAGGTTTGAGTTTACTTGTACTGTTTGCTGTTTTTTTTTTTAGAATGGAAGTGATTATTTATTTGAGCTAAAAAAACATTTGATTCTGTATATTTCAGTCACATTTTTATTGAGGATAAAGAAACCATTTGCCAACCAGTTACTACAGCAAACAAATGTAACTCAAAAAAACTCAAGTCTCAGCCATGTGTTGTGTGATTTACTTACGGAGTTGAACAAGAACCTAATTCTGTTATTCAGTGTTTTATCCAAGTATCAGTGGCTATCAACAAGTAGCTTTTACTGTAGCTACATCAATCGTAGACTTTCTTATGTAGTTGAACTAATTAAAATGAAAAATGGCAACCAGAAACTGTCAATCAAATCGATTTTTTCTTAGCTATTCTCCTACTGGTTGGATGTCTGGCTGGTCACAGCAAAAAGACCACCCAAGGGGGAAAAAAGAAACGCCCAAGAATTACAGTATTGTTCAATGGATTGTGTAGTAAAGAGCAGAATACTTCATTTGAACTCATAGTTGAAAGTACTGCTTTTATTAATATTATCACTTCTTTCGTCTGTTTCCTTGTTTTCCACTTATATGTTAACTTAAACTCATGTCTATGCTAAGTCTGCTAAGCCTGTTAGCAGAATCCAACCAACTACCTAACCCAGTGATTTCATGTTCTGCAATTCAACTTTATTTACACAGCGCCAAATCACAACAACAGTATTTGTATTGTAAGGTAGACCCTACAATAATACATACAGAGAAGAACTCAACAATCATATGACCCCCTATGAGCAGCACTTTGATGACAGCGGGAAGGAAAAACTCCCTTTTAACAGGAAGAAACCTCCAGCAGAACCAGGCTCAGGGAGGGGCGGGGCCATCTGCTGTGATCGTTTGGAGTGGTAGAAGGAAGACAGGAAAAAGACATGCTGTGGAAGAGAGACAGAGATTAATAACAAGTATGATTCAGTGCAGAGAGGTCTATGAACACATAGTGAGTGAGAAAGGTGACTAAAGAAGAAACACTCAATGCATCATGGGAACCCCCCAGCAGCCTACACCAGCATAACTAAGGGAGGATTTGGGGTCACCTGATCCAGCTCTATGTTATTTATGTTACTCATTAAGATAAGATGGGGCCTGAATAGTGTGTAATGGCACAAGGTGTTGCTGAACCTGCTCTAAAAACTTGAACTTTAAACACTTATTTCCTTAATCCAGTTTCACAGAGAGTGTTAAATCTGACAGTTTTCTGAGTAGGGCTCCATCATGTGAATGAGACTTTTACTGACATGTATGTAATAACAATGTAATAACAATGCCTAAACTAGCCTGAAATTAACTAGCACCTGAACTCTTGGTTTGTAGATTTGGATAAGGGTTTCTAGCTTGTAAAATAGGACTTGTACAAATCTGCAAATTTATCAGAAATTGTCATAATTTCTGATAAATTATTACAACCACTATTATCTCTTAGTGGTTGAAATAAGAACGTAAGTGTTGCAACTGCATCAGAAATATGAGTCAATGAGCTGATGCCAAATGGAGCCTTTTGGCCACATTCAAACAGTAAATGAAAAAAAAGTGCTTATTTGCAAACATGACCCCAGTCGGGCTTTATGTTGTCAAAAAGTAACAGAAAGAAAGTTGAGCTCTAATGTGCGAAGGCGAATGTTAAGGACAATATTCTAAAACACTTCTTCAGTAAAGACTCAGAGAAGAGAAACACAGAGTTCTTGCTAGCAAGGGCAGCTCCCTACTGAGAGACTCTGGTGAGGAACTGCCCTGGTCTTTATTTTATACTCCATTGAACGTGTGTGTGTGTGTGTGTGTGTGTGTGTGTGTGTGTGTGTGTGTGTTACTGCTGATCAAAGGGTCATGAAAGGTACATCCTTGGTCGGGAAAGGGTAGTCTCCCCCTCACCCTAAATAACATGGTGAGGAAGTCCAGCAGTTCATCTATATGTAAAGAAGCACTTAAACTAAAACAGACATAGCTACGTTAATCCTACCATAAAACAATAAGAGAAAGTACGACCTTTCTCGTGCTCCCAGGATGTGGGGGTGCATCCTAGTGTGGAATACACACCAAGCCTTTGCAGCCTGTTAAAGATCACACAACCTATCCCTACACAATTGATTATATGCCTCTAAGTATACATGGTTGAATATTTCCTAATACAAATAACTACAAGCAGTACTCTACCATATGCAAACTTATATCACTAAAAGATTATACTGACTACTAAATACAATTTTCCATTGACAGCGAACGTGGTGAACTGCTCCACATTCTTATGAGTATTTACAGACCCTTTTTCTATACATGCTGACCCCATTTAGGGCCCCTGGATTCCAGGAGGAGTAACCCCTTCACCCTTCACCTCTCTCTCACTTCCTGCTCTACCTAGCAACTGCTACAACAATAAATGCTAATTGGTTTACTGTCACAGCCAATCCCATGGATGAAACTAGGAATTTATTTACAAAAAAAATTCCATTTAAGCGTCTCCTGGAAAGACAAAGGAAAATCACAGAGGCATGCGTCTGTGTGGATATTTTGATATAACAGTTTTAGTTACAGAATTTCTTTAGATGACGTAAGATGCCAATTTGAATCTAAAATGTGTCCTGCTTTTGATTAATAATCAGAAAACAGTGATGTAGATTTATGTACATAAATGTGTTAAGATAAACAAGCTGTACAAGTATAACTATGACACATGGGCACATGGTCTCATTTCTAATATCAGTATATTCATAATCAATAAAATCAATGAAACACTATATTGACCACACATTAAGACACTGCAGTTAAAATCATACTGTGCTTCGTTCACACATGCTAGCACTCTGCCACCACCTTGTGGTCAAAAACAGTAAATTGGCTAGAGTTTAGAGAAGCCCAGGATATTTAACTGGCTTAGATGTCACAACACAATCCATCAAAATTACTGCAAGATAAAAATAAAATCCAAAAGAAAAATAATACTTGATATAGTGCCATTTTGTGCCTTTTAGTTACATTTTATTTATACAGCACCAAATTGACACAGCAGTGGCCTTAAGGCACGTTTTTTGTAAGGTGAATGTTCTGTCAGAGACAAGACCAGCAGGCAGGAGATCTCCTATGAGCAGCAGTTGGCGACACATTACGTATTGGTGTGAGGTTAATGTGTTGTGATCTGTTACAGCAACATTAACCACTGACTGAACTTTTGCCACATTGTGCACTAATGCAACGCCGTCCAAATGACACAATCACAGCATGAATAGTGATCAAGAAGCACTTGAGCTGAGCTAATGGGAGCTGTGATAATGCGCACAAAACACTTAGGAAGCAAGACCACAACTAGCAAGTTGCGCTCTTTCTTTTATCTACTACTAAAATGTAGTAGATAAAAAATTGGAATTTGGTGTCACTTTTGCTCTTTGTGTGTGTGTTCATAAGCCCGAAGTGTGTGTCTGCATGCGCTCTTGGTTTTGTGTGCTTGAATGTACAAGTACTTTGCCAATTAGAGCGAAAGAGGTTTTGGTTCTCAGGGTTAGAACAACAAAAGAACTCATTTACGAGGCACTGCAGACTGTAACCTTTTTTAAAGGAAGATTACACGTCATTTTTGAAACTGTTCATACAACATTCTTGGACACTTATCTCGAGGCATTTTACAAGCACAAAATTATGCAACTCACAAAGAATTTATTTGTTTTTTTGTTCTTTTAAATTTGTGTGTTTGTGTTGCTGTATATTTTACCCCAGTAAGTTTGACTGACGCCTCGTCTTAACCAACCCTAAAGACTGTAGCTGGGTGGGTGGGCTGCACAGCTGTCAACAGAGAGGACCTGTTTTCAGGTATAGGTGTACCTCACACACTTTCAGACTCCCGAACATGTGCAGACGCTGCACCAACCAGCCAAGCAGTAAATGAAGCCTGTGTTGAGAAGCTGTTTTCCCATCCCGCCCTCACTCCTCTTCCACTTTTCCTGTGTATGTATTTTCAGTTTATATTTCTAGGCCTTTCTATTTGAAAGAGTGTCCAAGAAAGGCTGCTCACACACTAAAAACTAACACTGTCATCAGCTTATGAGTGGCCAAGAAAACCACAGACAAGAATCAGTGACAACACTAAAAGTCAGCTCCACGGCTAAAAGTAAAACTTAGCGAGAATAATTTGGTTGCTATGCTCCTTTAGGACATTTGAGCGTCATATGTGATGGCAACTAAAAAAAATAAAGGGAAGTGGAGCGAAAAATTCAGAAGGGAATAAAATAACTTAAAGCTGAAATATGTATGTTGACCAACTGGTTTACAGTGTAATGGAGACAACATGGGTGTTACATAACAGAGGGACAGCAACGTTTCTGCATGTGCGCCTGCACAAAGTAAAGGTGACTGTATGATCAGAAAGACAGCAGCGTCTGTCCTTCTGATTGGATCTCCTCTGTGCCCAGGATGACAGTTGGGACACAAAGAATTCCTGGAATGTGAAAGATGATGGGAGATGTGCACAAACACACTCATACACAGGGGCACACACATCCACACACAGAGAAACGGTCACACTTTTTGTGGGCTCTTTGATCTGCTGGCTCAGCCTACTGCCACAGTGAAGACAAAAGGGGGACCACCTGCAGAGGGAAGGGCCATTGTGGCCTGGGAATGAGTTAAAATCTATCAGTCTCTATTAGATGTCTTCTGTGTAAGTTCAAACAACAGGTTACCAGAACGCCTCAGGCTGGGGTGAGGGTGCCCGAGAAATCAGTCGTTTCAGACAAACGAAGAAGTGCTTTACAAAATCCTACAGTCGGAGGTAAAAAAACAAACAAACACCCAAAACTACTAAGGTAATAATACAATGCTTACCCACAAAATGATGACAAGTACAGAAAGGTCTCTTCTATACAGTGATAAAATCAAGTAACCCTGCCTGATCTACAGTCATGGTCCCTAAACAACTCTGCTAGAGATTTTAGGAGTGTTCAGGTGTGTAAGGGATACATTTGAAAATTAAATGAACACCTACAGTCTAGGGATATTAATTCCCATTATGTGGATCCTCTTACAAGATTTAATTAATTTAAATGGGACCAAGTCACAGTCCCCTCAAGGAGCTTTATAATGTAAGGACCCTATAATAATTATTAACAGCTATGAAAAGTTGTCAGATATTAACACTTAGATTCAAATTAGCTTAATTAAATGTAAGTAACAGCTCATGAGTTATTTAAGAAATAGAACTGGAAATCATGTGCACAAAAATAGAAGAATGCAGAAATTATAAATAGAGAATAGCAAAGGGCCAGAGACTGAGCCGTGG
Source organism: Haplochromis burtoni (assembly GCF_018398535.1). Classification (NCBI taxonomy): domain Eukaryota; kingdom Metazoa; phylum Chordata; class Actinopteri; order Cichliformes; family Cichlidae; genus Haplochromis; species Haplochromis burtoni. The sequence goes on from NW_024582546.1 coordinate 1,023,203, forward strand.
GGCATCTCACTGGAAAAGTTACTATTTTAATGTATAGTATGAATATTAAAATCTTCTTTTTCTTGGCATGGAAAAAGAGGGGGAGAGGGAGCAGAGCAGGGACAAAAGAATAGAAGCAGACACAGAAAGAGGTTAAAAAAACAAGAAGAAAACTATGAGTCAGAGAGGTTAGCAGAAGGAGAGTCGAGCCTCAGTGCAGGATCAACCCAAACAAATGACCTGCTCACACAGACACAGAGACTGGGTGAAGACAACCTACGGTCCAAACGTTGGCTTTCAGCAATACTGATTCTTATGTTTGAGGGCACACATGCACCACACATATCTGAATGTCTCAAATCACTTAAATCGCTTTCAAATTTGTGTCTCCTTTATGAAGGCCTGCATCGCACAATGGAGAAGTCATAGGGCTACACAGTACAGTCTCAGGAACAGTTAACTAGACAAATCAAGAACGTGCTCCACGGTAAATTTGTTTGTTCGTATTATTATATTAGGTTTCCCCATGTCTCAGTGATCTAAATCTTACACAGTATACAAACTGGGTGCTTTAACAAGATCACTCAAAGGTTAAAAGTGTTATAGCAAAACCTTTTTTGTGGATTTTGTTAGAAGGGTTAATAAACATCTCAGTTCCCAAAAATCTGAATTTTCTGGCTATTTTCTGATGTGTTGGGTCTTACAGTGCTACAGATGAACTTCTCACCTTGAACACACTCGTACCCTGATATTGGACACACACACACACAAAAACTCAAACACACAAGTTCAGTCAATGGCACACTGTAAAGCCTACAGAATATTTCAGATAGAGGACTGCATTGTTGTTAGGAGGTCAGAGGTGAACATCTGCAGAAGGACAGTTTCCATTACATCAAGTGTTCATAACTATCACCCAATCAGCCTAAAGTCCCTTTTTCCTCCTCTCACCCTTACTTCACCTCTAGAAACACGCAATCACGCAGACACGCACAGAAACAGAGTGAGACACACACAGGGAGAAAAAGGGGTCGTTGCTGTGAAGCTCAGTGATGTTTTTGCCTCAGTGCATGAATGTATACTGAGGTAGACTGTAGTCTACCTGTCTGCATATAACACACATGCAGATGCAGACATAAGCTGACGACAACAGCGAAATCTATTTTCCAAAGTTTATTTTCTAAAACTGCTTAAATCCTGTTGAGCTGTTTACATCAGCCTATGTCCTGCTTATGCATTAGCAGGGCACAGGGAACTGAATGTGAGATATTTGGCGTGTGTGTGTCTGTGATCGGATGTTTGCTCAGCTGCAAGTGTTGTTCTCAGAGCCTCTTGTCTTGCTCCAACGCAAATGCTAATGAAACACAAGGAAGGCAGTGTAAGGAGGTGATTCTTTAGCACATATGATCCTGTAAATACTGTCACATTATCACAGTTACAGTATAGAAGGTGTGTATCCCACTGGGCAACAGTCCAGGACTATAAGACAATTTGGATCCTTCACGCCAATGATGTCATTCCTGTTTGTGTTTTGAAGGCCTCGCCATTGTGCATTGTGACAGATTTTTGCTGTGAACTGTCTGGAATGAAAGGCAACCTTTAGAGAAATGCGACAGGAAAATATTATCTCATGTTTGCTCCACATGTCCCTCTGGCAAAGGACCATCTATTGGCATCCACCCACTGTGCACCACAGAAACCACTATTGTTCAGAATTCCAGTAAAATGCTAGAAAGTGTCAATTTAATTATGCTTTTTCTGTGCATCGGCTAACAGATAGGTGTGACTTCAGGAGAAATTCCTTCATCAAATAGTTTAACAAGTAGTTAAAGTTTGATAGTATTCATTTACACCTGGCACAGGCTTTGTCTTTAAAGCTGGAATAAAATGTGGATTTTTCCTAATGAATGATCTGAAGAATCAAAAAGGTTTGGTCATCTGTAAAAGACAGACCTAACATCGAAGAATCTCAGGACCCTGCCATCACCCCACCACTTTCCCCACTTGAGTAGCCTCATGGTTACTTGAAGGCTGACCAAAAGTCTAGTTACATGGCCTCACCAAACTCCTCCCACACCAAAGTTATTGCCAGAGCCGGTTGGACTGCTGGTACCTGTCAGCTTCAGAGTCCCATAGACTAACCAAGGCTGATGGGACTATTTCTTTAGCATGACTGCTCTCTTCACCACCAAATGATATATGTTTTGGGCAGGCCTGTCCAGTATCCCTTCCTTGCCACCTGATCCAACTCACCACCAAGTGGTGACCAGTTGACTGCTCAGTAGCTAAGTCATGCAGCGACTGATGGGAAAAAAGTGATCACCAACCTGTGACCCAGGGTGTCTTTTATACCAGAGTTGGCAAAAGTACAGACATTCTGTACTTAAGTAGAAGTACAAATACAACTGTTAAAAAATACTCCAGTAAAAGTACTGATTCAACTTCTTTACTCAAGTAAAAATGAAAAAGTTCAGCCTCTGAAATGTACCCAAATAGGAAAGTAAAAAGTAGCTCTTTGGAGGACGTTTCCATTTTTGTGCAGCGCTAACTGAACCTTGTGCTGTCTTAGCATAATAATAAAATAATATCAGTAGATGGGAATACAAACTTTAACTTTTTTATTTAAAAAAATCGAATTATACTCAAATTGAATCTGAAGAAAAAGAAGGATGATAAAGGATTTGGTCTATTTTCTGTTGCCTACATTGTAGAGGGCGGCTTTGTTTTTAAATAGTAAAATGTGTACAGTCAGAGGTTAAAGTGGATTTATCAGGTGGGAAACCCGAAAATTGTTTGTAATGTTTCATGCAGATGTGTCACGAGTGTCCTGGCTGATTTCCATCCTCTACACTGAAAGCACACTATTTCTAGTGTCTTTTTTCTCCAAGGTATAAAGTTGGTATGAAGGTGAATGGATGTCAGCATCATCAGCTAAAGATTCACATGAATCTGTGCTACAGCTGATGTAACCGAAATCTGACCATGAACGCACAGCCACTGTGCAGCAGTCACACACTGTTCTTTACTCCATCACAGTACAAACGTAGCTGTTTATCCTGCAGAGGATTGTCATGCACCTTTAAATAACACAGTGAGTTTACCTCAGTTTGTTTTGCATGTTTCACAATATGAAAAATTTCCAATCAGACCCAGTATCTGATTTAAAAACATGAGGACTTACACTTTAAATTTCCAGCTAATCAAACACCACTGAGCAGTTCTTACCTTTAAATCTTCTAAGTGCCACAAATCGAGGGGCAGCTGGTCATTCCCTGGCAGATAACAGCCAGGTATCACAAAATCATTTGAGTCTCTCATTCATCAAAAGCGCGGAAAGCCAAAATAGGTACTGAAGAACCGAGTGCACATTCACTGTTCCTCAGGGAACGATAAGGGCTAAGGGAAAGAGAAATGTCTGAGCTGATGTAAAACAGTTGACAGTGAACCGTACCGCATAATGTCACAACACAGAACTTGGAAGATCTTGGTGTGCTCGAGGACAGCGGTCTCCAACCTTTTTTGTGCCACGGACCGGTTTATGCCCGACAATATTTTCATGGACCGGCCTTTAAGGTGTCGCGGATAAATACAACAAAATAAAACTAGTACCGGTACCGAAAAAAAGAAGATTTATTCATAACACACGTGAAAAGACCCAGGAAAACAGAGTAAACGATAAAAACGATAACAAAATAACGCTGAAAACCGATAAAAACCCTGAAAACCAGACATTTCACACCTGAGCCTCAACTCTCGCGGCCCGGTACCAAACGACTCACGGACCGGTACCGGTCCGAGGCCCGGGGGTTGGGGACCGCTGCTCTGGGACAAAAGCTTGTTGTGAGGAAATTAAATTGCTACATGTATATTGTGTATGAGCTCTCTCCTGGATTGAAAATTTGGGATTTGCTGTGCCATAACTTCCCTTTAAGCTTGGAGTACAGCATCACGAAAATCAAGTTTGCATTACTTGGGATTTAGAGTTTTAACAAACTGAGTGTGTGTTTATGTAACACTCTCTATCTGCAAACAGGAAAAAATGGGCATAATTTCTGTGCCCACAGAGTCAGACCCAAAACGCAAAATCATTCCCAAGCATAAACACAGACGCAGAAGAACCGTGTACTGTCAACATTTTCCTTAAACTTGGACATTTCGTGGCCTGTTTAGCAGAGGTAAATGAGTGAGTGCAACAGTTTGTCATGTAAAGTCAGACAGACAGGAACATGAAAGAAATTTGGGACGATTCAGACACTTACATCTGTAAATCTGTACGAAGCAGTGTTGTGGACAGACTTGTCCATAAAACCCTCAAAAATGTATTTTGAGATCAATCTGTAGCACAAATTTTAAGGGTGGGGCTTTAACAAAAGGGAACGCCATTGTTCAATTCAATTTTAGCCCGATTGCTATACTGCATTCACTTTAAATTAAGATGTATTTAAGGTTAGGAAAATGTGAGTGGAGCTAACAATGAGAAGAAATATCTTCAAACAAACTGGGCTCCTCCGATAGGCAGCTGCTGTCTGATGTGATCTCAGTAGCTTTAAACTCATTTTCATAGCTCTGTGGCTTCCAACAGTGTGCAGATGATTGTGAACTGAGGAGCCACAATTCTTCCATAAGATAAACAGCTGGTCACCACTGACCTCAGGTATACAGTTCAATTCAGTTTTGTTTATATAGTGCCAAATCATGACAGCAGTCGCCTCAAGGAGTTTTATATTGTAAGGTAAAGATCCTACAATAACACAGAGAAAACCCCAACAGTCAAAGGATATATACAGATAGTCCGGCTCACTCACACATGTAGGCAAGCTGACCCACCATACACACTACAGTACAAAGAGATGCTGTTATCTTTTAACCCATATGACAATAAAACCTTTACTATCATCCAGCATACAGTATTTTTCTTTTTTTATTTCTTTTCTATCCAGAGAGAGACAATTATCCTCTAAGACCTGAATGTATGCCAAAACATGAGAAGCTCACAATGGGGCTGGGCTACAGCTACAAGCACAGTGGCAGTTAAAGCTATGTCATTGCTGCAGTCATAGTCACGCCTACAGCCTGTCTCTGCACATGTTTTTAACTGCAGAAAACTTGGACTTGTCATAGAAGGGGTAGCACATTCATGATGGCTGCATTCCATCTGGCTGAGGCTATGCTGTTTTGATTGCTTGGGCTTACAGAGACACATAATAGAGTTGAAGCATCATTTATTCCACTGGTACTTTCCCTCCTGCAGTTAGTGAAAATGTATACTGGGGGAAAAAAGCCATAATTCCTTGAAGCAGTCTGCAGCTAGGATATCTATCTAGCTATATCTAGCAGGCGGAGCTGAGACCATGTCATTGGGTTATTTTCCCACCAAAGGAGTCCAAATGGGTGTATACATCTAAAATCATGGGCTTGCTAGTGTATAAAAGGAAAATAGAGGTTTGTGGTATGTCTCTCAAGCTGTCAAACTGAAACACCACACTTCACACCACCCTGAATCCTCCCTTAGTTATGCTGCAATAGGTGTAGGCTGCTGGGGGAGTCCTTTGATTCACATTGAGTATTTCCTCTTCAGTCACCTTTCTCACTCACTATGTGTTAATAGACCTCTCTGCACTTAATCATCTTGCTATTAATCTCTGGCTCTTCCACAGCATGTCTTTATCCTGTTTCCCTTCTATCACTCCAAACATCACAGCAGAGGGCCCTGAGCCTGGTTCTGCTGGAGGTTTCTTCCTGTTAAAAGGGAGTTTTTCCTTCCCGCTGTCGCAAAAGTGCTTGCTCATAGGGGGTCATATGATTATTGGGGTTTTCTCTGTATGTATTATTGTAGGGTCTACCTTACAATATAAAGTGCTTTGAGGCGATAGTTGTTGTGATTTGGCGCTGTATAAATAAAGTTGAATTGAATTCACTAAAGCAGCAAGAGTGAGAAGATGGAACACAAACTCATTTTTGACTACTTTTCTGACAGCAACATAAAGGGAGTAAAGCCTGACATTTGAGGCACAGTGCCATACACACTAACACACATTTTCCTTACATATACAAAAAACAAACTACGCTGATGTCCACTTGAACTAAAGAACAAGTACAAGTTTCACTTAATGTGCTAAAAGCTCTAAAGGCCCAGTTGCAAAGCTTTTTCTACTTTTTCATCAGTGTGAAAAGCTGATAAGGTAAAACCCTACAATAATACAGAGAAAACCCTACTTGGTGACAGTGGGAAGGAAAAACTCCCCTTTAAGAGGAAGAAACCTCTGACAGAACCAGGTTCTGGAGGAAGATGGGAGAAAAAGTCACAGCCAATCAAAATAAAGCTTAAAACAATTGCGATTAATTGTGCAAATACAGAAGCTTAACTCACATAAATTAGTGAAGTGTCAGACTTTTTTTCAGTTGGAAAAATGCTGTCTTTATATGCTTGATGCCCCAAAGCACAGATAGAGTGGAAGAGACACACAATGATAGTGATTCATGGCCAGCTTTTTCGAAAGAAACCATGGAAACAGTGTACTCAAACAGCAACAACAAACAGCTTCTCTTGAATGTTATGTTTGTTTTTTAAAAGCCATTACTTCAAGCTGTAAATCTGAATATTTATCTTCAAAAAAATCATCAGGTCAAACCAATAAATGCTTCTGATATTCCTTTCATTTCCTCGGCAGCAGCACAAATCCCCCTTCTTTCCTCATTTTGAACCCAGGCACACGCAGTTTTTCTGAAAATGCTAAAGGGTCCCAAAGTCAGAGCACTACATCACCTCTTTGAGCATCACATCATGGAAAATATGAAAGAAAGGCTATTTTGACTGGAAATTGAAAGGACCCTCAAAGAAACACCCATTATGCTGAGACCTTTTTCCCCCATTAAAAACAGAGCTGACCGTTACACTCATAAACCAATGGCACCTTTTACAGTTGGCCCATTGTGCCCAACTGTGTTCAAATCAAAGTCACTCTGGCTGAATGAGCACATTCCAGGCAGGACGTGGGACTGCAGCGAGGGCTCTCAGTGCTGTAATATACTGAAGACATTTAGGTAAAGGGTCTTTGATACACCTCTATAACATGCTTGCTTTCCAGGTTTTAGTCATAAAACACCAAAGGGAGCTTGGAGGGAGTTTTACTCCAGTAACATCAGAGACTGAATAAGGTCAGGAGTAAAAGTGATGTGAGGTCTTGGGTAAAACTGTTAAAAAGAAAGGCGGGCAACTGTCAAGTGCTAGTAAATGGCGGAAATTATGTTGTGGGCAGCAGAGAAAATTGAGTTGACATGTGGCTATAACTAAGGTTTTTACACTAACAGGACTGACATTGTCAGCAGCACAATAATATGACTTGGTTTTACTGTACAGAGGAAACACGTCAGAAACAAGACTCCTACTGGGCTCACCTCACATTCATTTATATTGGCTAAACATTGAATCCTTTCAGGGCAATTCAACCAACGGTAAATGGAAAGTGAAGGTTCCTGGAGCTGGGGCATTTTTTTCGGTGGGGGAATGGGGGTCTGAAGTATGGAAAACAGTTTTCAGCTGAAATTGCAGTGTAGTCTACAAATGTGTAAATCATGAATGACGATGAAGTCCACTCTGACCACTAAATTTAAGTCCAGTGTTGTGATTTCAGCCCTTAAAAGCATACCTAAAAGAAGTTATCTGATTTCAAGTTTCTAAACTCAGGAGAGTGTTTTTCCCACTGGCTCGTTTGGACAGAGCACTCATATATTCTAGACATGCATCCAGTGGACATTAAACTGATTTTAAACTGCCAGGTCAACAGCAGTGACCAATGGGACATTTGTGTGTGAGAAGAATTCACAGTGAGGAAGTGGGCTTCGTTTGTCTTTGCGTCCACCAAGGACTGCTACATAACATGCTCACGGTGTAAGAATGTATCTGACATGAAGAATTTCCTGTTGTGCTACATGTAAGGACATCTTTAAGAAATGACACTATCAGGAGTTCATAGGTGAAAACTATCCTTGTTCAGGGTGAGCTGATTGATTTCCAAAATCTTTAGGTTGTATCATAGTAGACCCAAGTTTGTTTACATTTCAGGCCCACACTGTATTATCAAAAATATTCACTCGTCTGCCTTCCACTTAAATTCATCCCAAAGTTTTTCTGTTGGGTTGAAGTCAGAACTCTGCACAGGCCAGTCAAGATCTTCTACACCAGACTCCATGTCGTTATGGCCCACGCTTTGTGCACTAATGTGTGGATCCTTAAACTTTTCCTACAAAGCTGGAAGCATGACATTGTCCAAAATGTCTTGGTATGCTCAAGTATTAAGAACTTCTTTTACTAGAACTAAGAACTAAGCGGCACAGCCCTCTGTGGTTACTGGTTAGGGGTGAGGGAACCTTGCCCACTTCCAAGTCTTCAGACAGAATAATGCTTCCTTAACCGTCCCAAATAACCACCACAAGCTTCTAGGACCAAATCAACTCACACAGCTGTTTTATTTTTGGGTTAAAACATCTGTGGGGTGCTGTACACTCTAGACTGTAAACGTATTAATGTCATTGCTGGATTTCTGCATTTTAAGACGAGATCGAAAGGCACTGACTCATTTTGTTAGCCTCGAGCTGCTATCGGAGGAGCTGTAGCTTTTTGCCTCAAGTCTCAACCCACAGGTTGCTGCTTTCTCTGGGTGCTGTGGGCGCGCACAGTGTCACGAGCTGCGTGAATAATCAATATCTCAGTGTTGACAAGTCTTTCCGAGACATATCAAGAACATGAGTTCTAACCAGATGTTCTAACATTATTTTTATCATCCATTGTCAAACATCACCTACACACCACTGACATCAAACTGGCACAGGATCAAAACATGCCACTTCAAAGCCCTGCCAGAACTCACCGCACGCACGCACGCACGCACACACACACACACACACGCACACACACACACACACACACACACACACACACACACACACAC
>NW_024582546.1:1032152-1040278 GCF_018398535.1 Haplochromis burtoni
CACACACACACACACACACACACACACACACAGAGGAAACCCCCTCACAGCATTACCATACAAACACTTCACTTCTCACCCTGGTGCAGAGTTTGACTTCTCTGCCACTTCTACCTACATCATCATACGTAAAGGATTTCGGGGACAGAGGAAGCCTGGCCCATTCCCAAACAAACAAATAAACCATCACTCTCCTGCTGAGCTGTGAGCCGAGCCCCACAGCAGGCAGCCGCTGAATGAAAAGCACCACAGCAGGCAGAGGTGTGATAATGGAAATGGGAAGGGGGCTGAACCATATTGTGTGACTCATAATGGATCTGTGTGAGAGCAGTGGATTCAAGTCCAGACTCTTTTGTTGGCATTAAAGACGGTTAACTGCTATTTTGAGGAAGTTTTAAGCCATTTGTTTTACAAGAACTCTCCACCAGTTTAAGCTCCGCAAATTATTTGGGAATTAGTGAGGACAGGGTAGAAAGATGCTTTTTGGAGAAAAGCCTGTGAGGTCTGAGTGTTTTACATGATGTAAATCAGAATCTTAAATTATTTTACTAGATCATGTATGATTACCAGATGTTATCTAGCTGGAGAATAAGCACATAATTGTGCATGAATCCAAAGCAAAAATTAGATTTTTTGATGTATATTTATCAGATGATAATTTGAGCTAAAGGAGAGTGCAGCATAAAAAACTAGTAAGTTAGTTGACATGCTAGCAGACCAGACACTGAATTGTCCATTCCTGAAAGATTTATTCTTGTGATTTTAGTCTTTGAGAGGAAAATCCTAGTTCTTAAAAGTCATTTTTAAGAACTAGGATTTGTCAATAGTTTGTTTTTTTGTAAGGTTTCAACATTACCCTGAGAAATTTCATCAAGCATCTCTCACCTAAGGAAAGTTCACTTAAAATCCCTAAAAGACAATGACTCGCTTAAGAAATATAGAAACGTCTACAACCGTAGATCAATAATTTGGCATCATAGTTAACTTATATGCTTACTTATTATGTGTCAATCGCTTTAAAACACTTTTGCTGTCTATAGTTCAGTGGGATTAATCATCAACACTAGGAAACATGTCCCTCCTTAGATCAAGCATCTCTGGGTCACTGTCCCATTTTCTTTTTGCAATCGCAGAACCGTCCCAGCTGTTACTTTCTTTATACAGGCCATGCTGAGCTGCAGCTGCGTGAACCTTACCTTCTGTAACCTGCAGAGCCGCTGCCAGCCAGCACAGCAGCATGATAAGACACCATCTAAGAAGACACATCAGACACATAATGAAAGTTGCATTTGGAGAAATTCTGCATAGACTTCAAAAAAAAAAAAGTTAAAACACACTGCAAAAAAGTTCATGACATCGATTTAAAATTCCAGCTGAAAATTAATCTAGCAGTGTATAGAAGAAACAAACAGGTGTGCTCTGAGAAATGCTTTTATAATTTCAATAATAATAATAATAATAATAATAATAAAAAACAGTTATTTTATGCAGAAAATGTTGAGGTAAGATATAAATAACAGCTTCTTACCGCTGAGACATTTCACTAAATACGCAAATCCAGCTTTGGAAGTAAACTCCAAGTACATGTGTGAGGCAAACTTTGTGGTCCCTCTGCCTGACTGTGCAGACCTGAAGTCACAGTGCTGCTCTCTCTCCCCCTCTCTCTCCCTCTCTCTCTCCCTCTCTCTCTCTCAGCACAAAGACTCCCTCAGTTCTGTCTCTGACTCTTAGGACCCACACAGTTGGGAAATTTGACTCCCTTGAAGGAAAAAAACGTACTCTTTAGACCTTCTTTGTTAACCTGCTGGTTGAGACAATTTCCTTTGATTGATAATAACGTGATGGGCTGTTATTTAAAGTTAAACGCATCTACCAGTGAATCGACTTTCTATGTACAATACTGTTTAGAGTGCTTTCATTCATTGTACCTGCAGGGATATATTTGTATCATTGAAGTGAAAGAAATCCTGTAATGCTTCCTAATGAAAGAGTGACGCAATGACGAAGTCAAAGAACATGGCCGGAGCTTCCTGGTTGTCCTGGGTCAAAGATTTGTTGTTGGTCACCCAGTGATCCTCACTTCCCCCATCCCCTGTTTCATTCTGTACACACTCACCCTGAGAGATCACTTTACTGCCTTTCTCCTATAAAGTAACTTTGTACTGACCTGTGTGTCAGATATAGTTGATGGTAATTCAATAAACACCTACAATATAACAACCAAGGCTTTTCTGTGATACAGGAGGTTTTGGTGCCACCTCAGAGGAAAATAATGATACTAATAATGTGTGTACACTAGCCTCTCCATGGTTCATGGAGAGGCTTCATCATTCAATCAAATAGTTTAATTAAAATGAAAAAAGAACAGGATTCTGCTTAACAATGAGCAGATGTTTGCACCTCTAAAAAGGTACCAATTATGAGATTAACGTGTGCAGCCTTAGGCTAAATGAGACAAAGCCTAATTTCTAAGAAATTAGAAAACAAAGAACATGTTTAATGTTTAAATAAAGAAGACATAGAGGATTTAACCACAGAATTGATATATTAAAAAAGAACAAATCAATATTCGATCAAGTGCAGTAGTTTAAAATAGCAGAGCTTGACCGTTTTAATCTCCTCTTAGACATTCTTTCTCAAGCTAGCAGAATGAAAGGATAACAGGTCAACAAGGTCAAAGGGAATCTGTGGAATAATCATGTCATGATGTTAACACCCCGGCATCACCAGATTCTGGAATGATAATGTCTGTGAGAACAAGAAAAGTTACATTCTTGCTCACTGCATCACCTTATACTGAGAAAATGCCCTTCCTAAGACACTTGTGCTATTTATACTCTTTCTGTCTATCTATATATCTATCTAGACTCCTAGGTAGGAGAAATCTGTTCTTACTGCCTTTCAAGTTTAATAAAGGCCGGTAATGTTTGGGTTAAATTATTCATTTGAGATGGTTGGGTGGGTCCAGGTTGTACAAATTAGCATGTAGTAAAGGTCATAAATTTCTTGTATCAGATGTGCATTTTTTAAACTAATTTTTCCACTCTCAGAAGGTGTCACTCTGCTGTACAATCACAACACACGTTTTCATTCTTTTTCTCAGAGTTTGAATGGCACACAGAGGGCTCTGTCACTTGAATGTAAATCCATATGGGCTTTCGATTGCTTTCCACAAGTATCTGAGAGAAATGTCAAGTTTAATATCGGCGAAAAGGTCTGTTATGCCTTCTAGCTATTTGCTAGCCTTTCCTATCGGATGGCACTGGGCAGGAAGTATATCATGTGTTTTAAGAACTTTTTTCTCCTGAAAACAATAACTCGCTGAGGCAGAAAACGATGCTTAGAAGTGCAGTGAGACAGCTGTAGGAGGGGGTCAATTTTCAATGTTCACTCAACTTGTACAAAAGCTTAATAAACAATGTCTATGCTGAGCGACAGATAGGTGGCATGTCATCTCGTTTTATACAAACAGACACTATTATTAAGTGCCAAAATCAGTATTTGACGTAATATCAGTGAAATATGAATGCACCTTGTTACTCATGCTAGCTAGCAGTAGTATTAGCTGATGACTCAGCAGCTTTTCCTTTTATATTGATTCCCTCAGTTCCAGAAAACCAGCAGGGTGATAACCAAAGACTATTTTTTATCACCAGCTTAAGTCTCTTTTCAGGTACCTTGCAGCTGCCTGGAGTATACTCTACCTCTCATTCAGTCACAGTTGGAATAGACTCCAGCCCAACAGCAGTCCTGATATGGATAAACAGAAGAAAATGATGGAATGAAGTCTAATTTTTCATTTATTATATGTCTCATATGTGGGTTCATTACTGTAGACTGCAGTCCATGTAATCTTAACGAAAAAACGAGATGCTGAAAGTCCAACATTTGCAAAAATAGAATCCTCTGTGAACCCATCGTTTACCCATTTTAGTATTTCATGAGCTTTGGGGATTGTTTCACACACTGACACTTGAGGTCATCGTGGTTTTATGTGGATTGTGGCCAGCAGACAAGACTCTCATTGGGGCAACAATAAAGTGTCAAATTAGGTTAACGGTTCTGAAGGGACAGCCTGCACTTTAAAAGGAGCAAGGGTTATGGACAGCAGACTGCGTAACAGAGTTGTAATTCAGATGGTGATCAGAGCATCAGACTGGGCAGGTCGTTATTGTTGCTCTGTGCGTGCTGACCCAGCTAACCACTCTCTGGGAAAAACAGGAAGCCATTTATCCAGGGCCAAGTTTCCCAACAGCCTTCTTACAGCAGCTCCAAGATGGGCTCTGTTGTTTTGTGAGCCAGTGATGATTTTAGAACTAAATTAATTTTTGGAAACTGAGCCTGAGAGGCTTACGTAAGAGACTCTCAGTACTACTCTCCTCTGGGTCAGACAAGAACTCAATACATCTGGCCAGAGAATATCACCTTGGTCACCACTCAGTTTTTTTTAAACTATATATTTATTGTTTTTTTTTTTCTTCATTTAAACATGAAGTAACACAGACAGGGTCGACGTAAATAAGAAAATATATTAGAAAAAAAAGTTATATCATCGGGGAGAAAATTTTGATATTTGGTTGCCAATTCAGAGTTATATATACACAAAAAGAATATCTTATTAATACAAATGTTATAAAGAAATAACACAGGAGTCTACAGTCATTTCTCTGTGAAAGCATTTCCATTTCTCCCAATATTGTTCATATTTTTCTGAAAATAGTCTCAAAGAGAAGGTTAGTTGTTCCATAGTGTGAATTTCATGTATTATTTCTGTCCAGTCCGAAACATTTGGTGGTTCCTCATTCAGCCATTTGCGTGTAATAGCTTTCTTGCTGGCAGCCAGTATCTGTACCGGTATCTATCCTGTTTCTTTAGTCTGTTTGGTATATTGCCTAAATAAAAAACACAGAAACTCCCTTCAAGCTGGGACCGAATTATCTGCTTAGTGTGTGCAATCACAGCTGACCAGTAGGGAGAGATTTTAGGACATTCCCAAAAGATATGGAAGTGGCCTGCTGAAGTCTATCCACATCTCCTCCAACAGTTCCCTTGGTCAACATTTTTGCTTTGGTGTTCTTTAATCTTAGGTGTAATAAAAAACCTCATAGTGTTCTTCCAAGTGAATTCTCTCCATAGTTCGGAGCTGGAAGTAGTGGCTATAGTTTTACATATATTAGACCAATCTTCTTCTTCAGCTCTATTCCGGCTCTTCTTTCTTCCATCTAAATTCAATATAGGTGGCAGACAATTTCCTTTCTGTTTGTAGTGTTGAGTATATCATAGACATTTTTTTTTAGCACTTTCCCTTTACATATGTTTATAAAGATTTAGACTAAAGACCACCACTCAGTTTGATACAATAATATAAAACTTTGAAGAGGATAAAATATTTACTGTTGGCACGCATTTCAAGTGTTTTGTAACAAAAGGCAGAAATTGAGAGGAGTAGAATGTCATCAGAGACATCACAATGGTCTATATCTGGCTGACTACTACTTTAGTTTCGTTTCCTTTACATACCGTCTTCCTGCTTCCTGCCCTTTGTCTCTGTGTGTTTATAGATATGTTTTATGTGATTGTTATGGGAGGTTCCTTCCAAGTCTTTACAAACACTTCACATTGAGGATAAGCTCATTTTGAGGGTCACAAGCAGTCTAAGCAGAGATTTCAAGTCTTCCCTCCTCCCTCTCGCTAGCCGCTGTCCCCAGGTCCCTACCGAGGCATTCCAGGGCCAGCCGAGCAGCATAATCCCTCCAGTCTGTCTTAGGTTTGGGGTTTCCTGTCAGTAGAATATGTACAAAACACCTCAGCTTTGGAGGCATCAAGAAACCAACCATCTCAATCGGTTCCTTTCACCACAGAGGTGCACAGGCTATTTGACATTTACTGTAGACACAAATTAATTATTGTTGTTGTTTTGCTGTCACACATCATTTTGTCCAGGTCCATATCCATTGTTGTGCCTTGTTTTTCCCCCCCTTTATAGTGTACTGGTACCTTAATGCTTATTACCTTTACCAAAGAAAATTAGCACAGAACATATTGCCATAAATAATCAGACATGACAACTTCATTATTATACAGACTTTAAGTTATATTTGTTTTTTGCTAAATAACATCCTAAAAAGAGATGAATCAGTACTAACCTATGATGAAAACAACAACAACAACAACACTACTATAGAGACTCCATATTGCATCCTTTGCCACTAGCTGTAGTGGCGTCTAAGGAAAGAGCTCACAGACTAACATTATGACAACATACAAAAACTCAGTCAAACTCATCAATAATTAAAATGTCCTGAAACGTTGAAACCAGCAAATCATCTGTATCATTTTCACTCTATTACATCTTCATTATGCTTGGCACATTCCCATCTGTGGCAACAAAAACAGTAATGGCCTAGTGTGTTACGAGCAGCATACGTTTGTTCATGGTCATCAACACATTATTCCACATTTGATATTCTTTCACAATATTGGCTAAAAAACATGTTCAACTCATTTAATCATCCCAAAGTAAAACATTTGTTACAATGAAGTGTCACAACTGGCACGGAAATAAATAATAAAGATCACAAAGGAAATATCATTGAATGTTATTGCCAAACGCAAAAGTATTCCTATAAAAGTCATTGCTGTGATCTTTAGGGTACTCTGTAAAAGGACAGTTTCCACTATATCTGCATGTCCCAGTGAAACCAACGATTGCACTAAAGGCAACAAAAACAAGCTGCAGTTCATGTTTTTTCATCTGGAGGAGTTGGAGTGGTGGAGCCCCTAGTGGTCTGTCTGTAGTCAATCCTCTTCACTTCCAGACTCTGCACTAAGCTGAGGTTGTGCTGTATGCAGAGTCCCTTGTTGTCCAAATGTGGCACTCTTCTCTTCGTCAGTCATCCAGGTTATTGTAATCTAAGGAGGTTGGAAATACTGGACTTCTTAAAAAACAAAGTCTGTTGTCACTGTCCCACCTTAAAGCCTTTGTGTCCAAACATGGTTCCTTTAAAGTACACGTCCAAAAAAATAGGAACCTCTTTGCGCTAGGAGTAGATAGTAATGACCTCCCGACCTCCTCCCCGAACCAACAGTACACGGTCTAGACCTTCCATTAAAACTTCCAGGAACTCCATATCTGAGACACACATTCTGGTTAAGGGGGCTATGCACTACTATTAGACTCAATATGCTTTATTATTTTCTTATCAGGATGAATCAGTAAATGCCACTTCAATATCTTTATTCTAAGTATCGGGTTTTTAGGTCTGACGTCATTAGCAGTTTCCAGGTCCAAACTCCCCTTCAGGTCCCAAAGTCAAACGAACAGTGAAGCATCACTGAGAGCTAAAAACTGTCTAAATTCTTTCATCTTTAATAAAATGATCAGCGTTGCTGCTTTACCAGGTGTAGCAATTAATTTTAACATCCAGGCATCCATGAAAACAGAATTTATTAAATTTAATGGAGTTAGAAGTTAGCAGGAAGTTAGCTCGCTAGTTTCCACCCAAACATGATATAGCATGTTCTGACTGAGAGATTTCTGAAAAAATTAAACGTACAGCTCTGCTGTCACTTCCAACATAAATGAAGACAGAAAAACTAAACAGCAGTGATGTTTGTAGGGTTACTGAAGTTGGGCTAGCTGTTTTATAATGTGCTACATTAGCATAATCTAAACACATTATCACAGTGAAGCTGGAGGATGAACGCTAATGTTTTTCCACTTAATAAAAGTTAACGTGAATGCTCCACAAATGCAATTGCATTTCTTTTAGGGGCTTGTTCAGATTAAATAAAACAAGATACAAAGCATTAAAACATGTTAAAAACACAACAGCCTTAATAAACGCAAAGTAATCTGGACCCGGAAGCTGGGTTCATACGTCGTCACTTAAAGACTGGATAGAACTGCTGTTATAGTTGGATAGCTTAGCTTAACTTAGCTTAGAACTGGGGCAAAGAATTAACATTAAGAATTAACCGGGGTGGCTGTAGCTCAGGTTCGATCCCAGGCTGCCTCCTGGCTGCATGTCAAATATCCTTGGGCAAGATACTAACCCCATGTTTGCCTACTGGTGTTGGTCAGAGGGCCCGGTGGCGCCTTTGTCCGGCAGCCTCGCCTCTGTCAG
>NW_024582546.1:1049919-1096146 GCF_018398535.1 Haplochromis burtoni
GTTGTAAAGTATTTTGTCTAGTGTCAATTATATCGTCAGTTATATCATTATCGCAAATTTTCAAATGTATAGCTTGATAAATATTTTTGGTCATATCGCCCTGCTCTAAGTGCTATGACTAATCTCATGTTAATAGCAAGAAAGTGGGTGCCTAAATATCAAACAGTTTATCTACTGTGGTTGACTAAATGACTGAACAACTCCCAGACTGAAAGAAAATCCAGTTAAGGGCTTAATACTGCTGGTACTTTGAAAAAGGATACAGTTGTCATCCCCTTTCTTGTTCTTTGGTGGGCCCGGCATGTTCAGCAAGACGAGCTCTGAGTTACAGGATTTCTTCACCACCACCTCGTTCAGTTTCACCGCTGTGTGCATCCTCCGCACATTAGAGTGGTTGCTATGTTTAACCAGAGACATTAACAAGGTCTTTAATTTAACAAAAAATCATGCAACACAGTCAATCATCTTCTAAAGTATGCTATACTATCATTCATCTGGCCACTCAAGTGCAGTATAAAAGATTGGGGATGACAATGAAGGATGCAAATGCAGATGGATGCAGTTTCCTTGTGATAAAAGCACGAGTTTTTTGTCTCATCACGTATGCATGCATGAACTAGTTAATCGCTTTTCTGCCAGCATGCCAACAGAGATTATTTCACACGTGAAAAAGTTCAAGCACATGCAGCCAAGAAGTGAAAGTTACTTACAGATTCTCCCACTCACTAGAGGATAGAGGATGGGGGATAGAGGATGGGGGACACACATCCAACATTAATAGCAAAATATAGCCTCTAAATATTCAGAGATTGTATTTAAATCATCACGCTGTCACTCCAGGAATCCCTCCTGCAACATTTTGAGTAAATTTGCAATGCCACTTTCTTGCAATATATATTCTAAATTCTGTTTATGTATGTGTCAAAAGTGTGAGGCAGCATACTTAGCTCTACTTACGGTTTCATGTTGAACATGTCTTTCACTGCCATGTTTTCTTTGTGTTTGTTCCTCTCATTCTGCAGTTTGTCTTTGGTCCAGGTCATGTGGACACGATCAGAAGTGGCGCCAGCAGCCTTGTCATTCGCTGCAGAATGAGATGCTGTGTTCCGGTCGTGAATCAGCTGAGCCTGAACAGACGGTGACATGATATAAAGTCTTATTAGTTCCGTGATCTTCACCCTTAATCTTTCATTAGGAGAGCTGATACTGAATACCACAGCTTTTCAGGAAATGGAGACATTCTAATATGGAAAGAAAAAATGATGAGAAGAAATGTCTGACATGACAGCAGTCAAGCGATATGTTTAAGAGCATAAAGTACATGCAGACTCAAAGAATCACATGAATGAAGAAAAGCCTCAGCTTCCCTCATGTGATGGTAACACTTCTATATATCACTAAATTATTAAAAACCTGCAAATTCATATGTGCAAAACCTTCTGCATATTCTTTTGCAGGACTTGTTTTTACATTTTTAAATCTTATTGTTGACTCACCTTATCTGGCTATAAAATGGATTTGTTTTGTTAAGTGGTTCTCTTTGACTCAAGTCTCCACCTGCATCTGGGACCCCATGCAGACACCTTTGGACTAGGCACACGCTTCCAAACTGCCTCAATGATTCCCATCACCAACAGGGCAGACTCTGACCCTGTGGACCTTTCTGCAGCCTTTGGCACTGATTCTCACACCAATCTTCTCTCTCACCTCTGGCTGGCTTTCTTGGCCTCACTGGTACTGAACTCTCACAGTTTCAGTCCTACTTTTCCAACTGAACACAGCTTGTCACCTTAGGAGACTCTTGCTCCACCTCTATTCCAGTTAACCATGGGGTGCCTCAAGGCTCTGTGCTTGGACCCCTTCTCTTCACCATCTACATGCTCCCTCATGGGCAGTGGTGCCATGGTTTCTGTTTCCATTCTTATGCTGACAACACACAGCTGTCAGTGCTAAACTCTCCACAATCAAAGCTCCTTGACCAAACGTCTGCATGAAATTACAACATGGATTTTAACTACCTAGCTCAAAAGCAATAGCACTGTGCTTTTGCTTGTGGCCATCAAGACCCTGCTCCAGAAGAATGGAGCTCTTCATCGACATGGGTGATCCCCCCATCTCAGCAACCCCTGGACTCAATTTAATTTCAATTTAATTTATATAGCACGTAATCACAACAACAGTTGTGGCACTTTATAATGTTATAATGTTCTAAACTTTTATTCCAGGGTTATTATAAATCTGTCACCAAAGCAGCTTTTCTTCGTCTAATGAACATCTCTTGACTTTGGTCATCGCTCACTGACTCTTTGGCGCTATCTGGCTGCAATGGAGTCCCATTTGGGATCCCCCACATATCACTCCACATAAAGCTCAACTGGCTCCTGGTCACGTCACGCATCATTTACAAGTTGCTTCTGCTCATTTATAAATCCTGTTAATGACCTGGGCCCTCAGTACCTGTCTGGCCACCCATACATGCAGCCTTGGATGATGTGATCCTCAGCCATGGGGCTCTTTTCTGTCCCTCGCACCAACCTCCATATCTTCTTTAAAACTCCCATCCGTTCTTCAAAACTCACCTCTTCTTTAATTTCTAGATTTTTTATTATTGTTTTAATAAAGTGTCGTTGAGTTTCTTAAAAGGTGCTGAACAAATCTATATTGTAGTAGTAAATTGTATCTATAAAGCACTAAATTAAAAAAATAGCTGGCCCGAGGTGCTTTATATTGTACGGTAAAATTACAATAAGAGAGAAAAAGAGAAAACCTCAACAATCACTGCTCCTATGTACAAGCGCTTGGCAAGAGACAAGAAACAGGACCGATAAAAGTTAAAACAAATAAGCTTCATGCAGAACCCTGGACACGCTCTCTTATCTATAGGTAAAATGTGTCGTTCCAGCTCTCCAGTGCAAAAATGCATGCATGATAGGGGGAAAAAATGATGGTGCATGATGCAAAACTAGTGACATTATTCTTTGTGTCAGACCTGCACATGTATAAGGCAACTGACCGCTCATTGAGAGTTCCACATCTTAAAATCTGAAGATGGGCACAAATCAAAAGATGAAGATTTGGGAGGAAATAGTCATGACTGATATTTTGGTGCCTGCCGCTCAGGGAGGACTTTGTGTCCCCCTAGTGGCTGTTTTTGGTTTCTGACACTCTGTTAGCAACATCCTGGAGGGTGAACAGCCGAAACAAGCTCATGCATACACTTAACAAATGAGTTAATTCAGAGCACTGTCTAAAGCATTCCGGCGGTTATGAATAGATTAGGATGGTAAAGATGATGAATGGGATAGAGCGACAGCTCCAGGGTTGTTTGTTTGGTCTAGTTGCCATGGCTACCTCATCCTCTGGAATGCACTGAGAGTAGAGGGGCGGGGCGTCGGCACTCGAACACTTCTTCCTCTTTATGGAGGCACGCGATACATCTGTGATGCTCTGAATCTGAGCCCATCGTCCATTCACAACGCAGTGATTAGGGGAAAAAGGTCAAAGGTCAAGAACAGCAGAACAGACCGTGAAGACTTTTGCAACACCTTAATATTTAAGCAGTTTTTCCTAAATCCTGTCATTATAAAAATATTAATTATTGTTGATATGTTTGTTTTAACAAATCCATCATATGACCATCATAAAAGTCTTGCAGGAAAACATTAAAATATGCCAAAATAACCAGCTTATACATCGCTTTACAATCATTTGAAAAACGTTAAGGATGTCCAGTATGTGTCCCTTTACCTCTCTCTCCCTCTCTGTGCGGGACAGCTGCATCTGTTTGAGCATTTGAGATCTCTGCTCCATCACCAGCGTCTTCTCATAGGTGAAAGCTGAGATATCACTGTCATGCTACAGGGAGAGAGAGCATCTGCAAATTCAGTATGAGTAGGTATGGAACTATTATCATATTAAGTAATCTAATGCAGATTTAAAAGTGAATTAAAAGTGTAGACAGTCTCACCATCTCCACTACCTCCACCACTGCATTTAGACGCAGTTGGTAGAGAAACATCTGGAGATCTTTCTTCATCTGAATGGAGTTGTCATCCATCTGTGCCACAGTGAAGATTCGCATTTTGCACTTCCTCCATACCTAAACAGAAAAAGTTATTATAACCAACCACCCAGAGCAACACGCCCATCTTTTATCCAGCTCAATTAATAGGCCACCTGAGTGCAGCACAAAAGATTAAAGACCTGCTTTTATTATTTTATTATGACTGAAGACCGGCAGGCTCTGCATCAATATTAAACTGTGTGACATTAGAACAGGGGTGGGCAACTCCAGGCCCCGAGGGCCGGTGTCCCTGCAGGTTTTAGATGTGTCCTTGAACCAACACAGCTGATTTAAATGGATAAATTAGCTCCTCAACATGTCCTGAAGTTCTCCAGAGGCCTGGTAACGAACTAATCATGTGATTCAGGTGTGTTGACCCAAGGTGAGATCAAAACCTTCAGGACACCGGCCCTCGAGGCCTGGGATTGCCCACCCCCCGCATTAGAAGCTGTTAGCAAGAGATCTTGATTTGCAAACAGGTCAACGGCTATTTACTACAAATCTGTGGGGAAAACGTTTAAAGGTTAAAAGAAGAGTAATTTTAATTTTGGTTGAAGTTGATTAAATGTAGTCCCATATGGTAATTGTCAAGTCAGAACCTACGGGACTGAGAAATGCAGCCACCTTCGAGGCGCAGTTCCCCACATGACCACTTGAGGCTGATTCCAAAAGCGACTTGATCATGATCTTTTTAACTCTCATGTTAAAATGCAAACTTTAGCCTTGTAACTTACATGTTTACAGCCTGGTACCAACATGGTTTTGGTCTCCATAAATAACAAAACACATTCACAACAACATGCATGTGGTGATGTGTTTGTAAGATTTCCCCCTTTTGGGCATTCCTATGGCTTAAAGTCAGGGGTGTGGCCGTTTTGATTGACAGGTTCAGCTTCCTCAAGAACTGAACTCAAGACTTTATTTGTGGTGTTCAGAACACTTGGTATCGCTGCTGTGTGATGAAGGATGTACAAAAGTCTAGTGAGGGCACTTTTTGTATTTGTATGTTGCTTAGCATTAATTAGCAGATATGGAAGCAGCTTGATAACGAAGCTTGCTAGCATTAGCCAGTAAGTTAGCATACACTCATTTCAAAAGGAAACTTCTGGCTGGAAGACAGCAGCCACAATGCTAACGGTGAGAACATTGAGACAAATTTTAACGGTGTATATAAATGCACTCTATTCATCCTGCTTACTGTGGCAATTTATATAATTATTGATTTTTATCTTACTTTGGAGTCCTTGTTTTTTCTTGAACGGTTCATATTTAAATTCAACTAAAGAATCTTAAAGTAAAAAGATAATTTAGGCAACACAAACAAAGACACACCTTGTGCTGACTAAGTAAGAAAGGCAGAAGCATGAGCAGTCCACCATCATGTACGATCCACCACACATCAACGGTTCCCTCCTTCAGACGCTCCTGGTTAGCAGGGAAATGGTCGATGTTCTTGGCTACGAGCAGAGCCTGATGTGCCGAAGTCGTCTCTCTAACGGTTTCTGCAAGGAGAGAAAAAAGATGTTCCTGAGCCCCGTCCAAAATCTCTGACCTTGTGCGTAAATGTGGCGGCCCTAAACACCGGAAATTATGAAAACACCAGCAAACAGAAAAATGCAGCAAAGGCACATAAAACATGGAAGAAAAAGAAGAGGAATAAAACACAAAGGAAGTAGAAAAACCAAAATCTCACAACACACAGAAGTGTTTTTGGGAACACATTACTGTGACGAAACAGCTGTGGAAGCGACACACACCCAAACATGTGAAGCACTTTTGCAGCATTTTTCTATTTGTTGGGGTTTTTCTTAAACTGCAGTCCATTTGAACTCTCAGGGCCACCGTAAATCTGTAAAACCATAAAATCCTGGCGCGCAACAATACTTGTGACTATCGCTTAATTTGTCATCTGCATCTGCAGGACATCTGGACTAAAAACATCTGTAATCTACTCGGTAATGTGTGATTACATGTCTGTGTGGTCATAATAGAAGAAATGTAAAAAAACAATACAGTAAATGTCAAATGCTGATATTTTTGGCATTAATATTTTTGTAATGACATCTTTTCTATTTCTTTACAATAAGAATGTTGCTATAACGTTAGCACGCCATTAAGGACGGGTTTTGTCCTCTTAGTGAAGTGAAGGGCTCATTAAAAGAAATGCAGTTCTGTAAATTGTTGTCCACAGTATTTAAGTAGTTATGGATTAGCAAATGATTGATCTCAGTTATTACAGCTTTTGAAGCCTTTTGACATGTTGCCTCATCGACGAGCTGGCCCCAGTGTTTTCTGGCATCTTCAACTCCTCACTGCAGGCATGTCATGTGCCTGCCTGCTTCAAGTCCTCTACCATAATCCCTGTCCCCAAGAAACCTAGGATCACTGGACTAAATGACTACAGACCCGTGGCTCTGACATCTGTGGTCATGAAGTCATTTGAGCGCCTAGTTCTCTCCCATCTCAAGACCCTCACCGGCCCCCCTCCTGGACCCCCTGCAGTTTGCATATAGAGCCAACAGGTCTGTAGACGACGCCATCAACATGGCCCTACACTTCATCCTGCAGCATCTGGACTCCCCAGGAACCTACGCCAGGATCCTGTTTGTGGACTTCAGCTCTGCCTTCAACACCATCCTTCCAGACCATCTCCGAGGCAAGCTTTCCCAGATGAATGTGCCTGATCCCATCTGCCGGTGGATCACTGACTTCCTGACGGACAGGAAGCAGCATGTGAGGCTGGGAAAGAATGTCTCGGACTCCCGGACCATCAGCACCGGCTCCCCTCAGGGCTGTGTTCTTTCTCCTCTGCTCTTCTCCCTGTACACCAACTGCTGCACCTCCACCCACCAGTCTGTCAAGCTAATCAAGTTTGCAGATGACACCACCGTTATTGGGACTCATCTCGGACGGGGATGAGTCTGCCTACAGGAGGGAGGTTGAACGTCTGGTGTCCTGGTGCAGCCACAACAACCTGGTGCTGAATGCCCAGAAGACAGTGGAGATTATTGTGGACTTCAGGAAGCACACAGCCCCACTCCCCCCCATCATCCTGACTGACACCCCCATCACCTCTGTGGACTCGTTCCGCTTCCTGGGTACCACCATCACCCAGGACCTGAAGTGGGAGCCCACCATCACCTCCGTCATCAAGAAAGCCCAGCAGAGGATGTACTTCCTGAGGCAGCTGAAGAAATTCAACCTGCCAACACGGACGATGATGCAGTTCTACACTGCAATCATCGAGTCCATCCTCACCTCCTCCATCACCGTGTGGTACGCTGGAGCCACTATCAGGGACAAACAGAGACTGCAGCGTGTTGTGCGCTCTGCTGAGAAGGTGATTGGCTGCAGACTCCCATCTCTGCAGGACCTGTACACCTCCAGGACACTGCGGCGTGCAGCTCGGATCTCAGCTGACCCTTCTCACCCTGGACACAGTCTGTTTGACCTGCTCCCCTCAGGCAGGAGGCTCCGGTCCATTCGCACCAGAACCTCTCGCCATAAGAACAGTTTCTTCCCCTCTGCTGTTGGACACATGAACAATAACCCGATGACTGTTCCCGCCACTAACACATGACCCTACGCTGTGTCACTGCATCATTTCATGTTTGGCACTGATCACCACCTGCACTCATGTATATATCTTCTTCTACGTAGCACTCTTAATTCTTATTCTCATTTTTATTTTCATGTCTATTTAAGCTTAATTTATGACAGTATGTTTGCACTGAAGCACCGCAGCAATTTCCTAATGTTGTAAACCCGCTCAACATTTGGCAATAAAACCCTTTCTGATTCTGATTCTGATCAGAAAGCCTTTTGTAATTTTCTCAGTATTGTCACACAAAACCCTTCTGTTGAGTTTACCTATAAAGTTTCTCCTTACGGAGGAGTCCCGGTCCTGTTTCCAGCCTGTTGGCCAGGCCATCAGCACGGCATTGTGCTTCATTCCCCCCAGTCCAGCTGACTGAATGAGTATGGAGAAACCATCTCGCAGGCTGGACGACACCACGACGTGAGAGAAACCCTTTGTCTTCTCCGCAGCCATGGCTGCTTTCAAGTTCTGCCGGAAGCAAGCAAGGAAAAGAAAGGAAGAGTTTTAGGTGCTGAGTGGTGTGCAATATTTTGATTCATTCACAGCTTCAGCAACATGTTGGGTCATATTCGAGCGAACATATAGAGCAGGAAAACAAACGTAATTACAAATGTAAGAGACACATGGAAGAAGGTTAAACGCAAACATTAGCATGTACAGTGAAGTCATGGCTAGCCGATGAGAGCGAACGATTGAACAAACTGAGAAACCTGCTCTCCTTTCTTGGCCTCGTCCCCTCGGGTCATGTATGTCCCCTCCAGGACGGAGCAGACGATGGTCAGTCCCTTCCCCGCTTTGAGCTGCGTGGCGAAGGACAGGAGACGAGGGTGTGTCACCTCCAGGTCTGAGTTCAGTTTACACAACACCAGCAGCTGAGGCCTGAAGACAGAGCCAAAAATACAAACGTCTAGCAGCAAACAACCGAAAAACAATCAAAGTAATTTTTCTGAATGAATGTCAGTCTGTCTGCAGACAACTGTAGTTCTTTAGAGGACAAGATGATAAAAAATGTAATGACTGTCAGTGACAATGAGGCTGCAGCTGAACTGTTCAAGATTTGAAATCAGATTCAGAAAAATAACTGTGCCGAGGTGAAGGTGATGTCATATTGTTCAACATTTGTTCAACAGCCCAAATCTGAATATTCAGTAGATTAAATGTAGAGCAGCAGATTTCTCTGCCAATCTCTGAGTTTAAGAAGAACGTGTTTGTGATTTCTAAGTGATTAAATATAGACCAATCATTATTTGTTGCCTCTAATTAAAATACTCTATTGTGAGAGAAGTGTTTTTGCACTCACCTCCAGTTTTTGGTGTGTAGCGGTGCCTCCTCTAGCCGGATGAGAGCGTAGCGTGCTGCATTTAAGGACAGACCTCTGATTCCATCGCCCCACTCCTTCACTGCCCTGCACCACCATTAAAACGGTTTTACTACATCTCAACAAACAAGAACTCCATTTGATTTTCAGAAAAAGGTGTTGTTGGGATGGGAGCGTATGTGGCTCTAAAACTTGTAGAAACCTTTTCACCACCTGATGGCATCCTTCCAGTTGTGTAAGCTGCCAATTCCTTGCACACTAATGCATCTGCATAACATTAGAGATGCAGGCTTTTGAAAAGAGTGCTGATAACAGGCCAGCTCATTCCTCTCCTCTTTAAATCAGCGAGTACAGCGCCCGTGCTTTTCAATTTTAATATTTTTATTCATCTGGCCACAGAAGATTTTATATTTGGCCCAGTGAACATGGCGGTTATCGGTCATATTCTTTGCAAGAAAGAGCTTTAACCTGCATTTGTGGATGGCACAGCAAACTGTGTTGACAGAAATGTTTTCTGGAACGGTTCCTGAGCCCATGCGCTGATTTTCAGTGACATAATATTGTCTGGTTTTCATGCAGTGCCAACTCAGACACCTTTTTGGCCTTGTCTTGTGCACACAGATATCCAGATTCTCTGAATCTTTTAATGATATCATGTACTGTGTATGATAAGATAGTTTGCATTTCTGAAATTGTTCCACATTTTGTCAATTTGTCACAGTTCTTTGAAGACTGGCAAACCTTTGTCTCTCTTTACTTTTGAAAAGCTCAGCCGCCCTAAAACGATTGTTGTGTATCAGTTTGTTTCTGACCATACCTTCTTGCCTGCACCTGGTTTAAACGCTGAATTGATCTCATCACCTGAAACTTACCCTTTGTATTCAATGTATTTGTAGATACAGCCGGCTATCACTATGACGACCAGAGCGTAGATCCAGGAGGAGATGAACATGAGGGAGAGACAAAGACTCATCCCTAAGAAGGACAGAGTCCTACAGGAAACAAGCAGTGTCATCATTACTGTTACACTCAGAGATAAGAGAGTTTTCTAGGACATGCTCTTACCAGTGATAGAACTTAAAGCGAGGTCTCCAATTGGGGGTGCAGAGCAAAGTCTGGACAGCACAGGCCAGGTTGACAAACAGATAGCACATGAGGAAAAACCTGAGAAGACCAGTGATTAGTATGAAATGTAAAGACATTAACAAATTCAGTGACAAAAAGAGGGAAAAAAGCACATACATGGAGAGGATGGGGGCTACATGATCCAGAGAGGCAATAAGGATTCCTATCTCGCAGATCCCGACAGTCAGCAGCAGAGCCCAGGTGGGCTCACCGTTAGCCTTCCCATGACCAAAGACCTGAGAAAGAGAGATCCAAAGGACAGAGGTTTGATGTAGTACTTATTTTTATCAAGGTCAAAACGGCACGCCTTTCTAACTCCTGTGTGAGAATTTGCAGCTTTTCTCTCATTTATTAGGTTAGAAACTGAAAAAACATTTTGAGAAAAACATAAAATGGAACAGATTAAATACACAACCCAAACATGCTTCCTTAAAACTCTGGGAAGCTGCGACGGGTATAATGTAACCAGCCCTTTAACAATTTATGAACTGAATCAGTTCAGAAGACTTTGTGAAAAAGAAGGAAATCTAAATTTTAAACAATCATTTAAAAATGAGAAAGTAGACCAAACATTTTTTACAGTACACATTCATAAGTTATGACTACCTCTGCCGTTGGCTTTTAAACGGTAAAAAAGCACAATAATGAAGCATGAAAGGAAGCTGCGTGTGCACTTTCAAGATAAAAATGAAAAAGGAATAGGTGTTTTTCAAAAGAGGTGATCTTCCACTAACCTGTAAGAAAGGAATGATGCCGTCGCGAGCAATGGCCTGCAACAGCCGGGGGGCACCAGTAAGGCTTTGCAGTCCCGCCCCGCAGCAGGAAAAAAATGAGCCAATCACAATCACCCACGGTGATGGCCAGGCCAGAATGCTGATGACAGGTTTCGTCTTTACTGAGAAACCAAACCTGAAGCATACATACGCTTTATTAAACAGCAATCGCAATGATAAAAATGCATTATGAGACGTTCTGAAAAAACAAAGCACCTGCTTTTCCAAACATTTAAACATTCTTACTTATCTCTCAGGACCACTCCTTCAATACAGGCTCCAAACAAGACCACAAAGGAGATATCTGACCAGGAGGTTAAGATGAAAACACTGGGACAATTTACATCAACAGCCTGTGACAATATCAATCAGCTGCTGTTCACCCACAGCTGGTGCATAAATATCACCTCATTTAGAAGCAGCGTGAATCTGGGAATCATCAACATTTTCTTCCCTCAATTCATTTAATATTAATAATGATAATAAGAAGACAAAGAATGCCCTGAATTGCGTAAGCCGTTAAGACAACTAATGGAAACAAATAAGCAATTATAAAGTCAACAAAAAGTGCTTACAGAATAAAACAGAGAACAACGTGGAAACAAAAGAAATCTAAAAAACAGTAAATATATGAAAATAATGAAAGTAAGATGTTTGGATCCTCGCTGGATGTCAAACCTTTCTCAACCTTTTAGTCAAAGTAATAAGTCATGGTGCATGACCCATTACATCTCAGTTATCATCACACCTGAGGAAACCGGCTTTCTGCCCTTCTCCTCAGACACTAGTGTTTCAGTTTCTTCAGCTGCTCTTGTAACGTAGTAACAGTGTCACCTCCGTCTCCACTGCACCTCGAGATAAATAGGTTCCCCAATGCTGACCAACAGGGATTATTAGTGGAAACAGTGGATTTACTTTAAACGACTTCTTAATCTCAGCTAAAAATGAGACCAAGAAGACAAGAAGTGGTGTCCCCCCAAACCAAACCTCAAGCGTGCCTTTACACTTGAACACTCGTGTGAATAAGCAATTAACCCTTAGGAACACCAAGAGAGTCTTGCACTGCCACACCTGATGTCCAACTTTCCCTCACTGGTCTTTCAGGTCTGGGAGGATCAAGAACCACAAGACTCCAGAAGGGCCTTTTCTGGATTTGCTGCTTGGGGAACCAGCAGCAGTGAAAGAGTTTCTGGGTGTTCCTGCAGCAGATCCACAGACACAATCGACACATTCAGGATCTCGAGGATACAGATGAAGGATGTGGTGAGAATAGCCAGTATGGTTCCTATTGGGATGGATCTCTGGGCGTCTCTGAGATCACCTGACCTGTTAGAACCAGCCATTATACCTGAAACGCAACACAAACTCTACTCATGTAAACGCATTAAAACTGTAATTCCTCACGCTCAAGTCCCTTGAAACGTTTATCCTAAATGATTTCTCATCTTTGTATAATGTGACCACAATAAATCATCTACCTGTGACAGAGGGGAAGTATATTCCCACCAGCAGAGTGAAGTAGGTGGCCCAATCGTTGAAGACGTAGTTCTTAAGTTTGTCGTTGTTGGCCTCGGCTGGTACAGAAGACAGGTTTTTCCTCTCTATCACCATGTTGTCTGGGCCATAATTGCCCCACAAGTTGTCTAAAGGAAAGACAAGCACAGGCTGCATGATCAGAATTTACTGCAGAAAAAAAAAGACTGACAGGAGGAACTCTCAGTGGACTTTTGCTTGACGGTGACGCACCGTTGATGACTTCCCCCAGGACTCCCGGTGTGGCCTGGATCTCGGTCAGGTTGTTTAAGGCGAAGTACTCGTCACAGGTTGCGTTGAGATATGGACTGTCACAAAAAAGGTTCCAGAGCTCCACATCTGTTTTTGTGCACTTTTCAAACATTTCATTCTTCAGAGTGCGATTCCCCAACAGACAGACACTAGAGGAGAAAAATGAGATCAAGCATTTCATAAATTGTTGCAGACACAGCCCCCCCCTCCTCACGCACGACAAAGGAGTGTCTACTTATTATTTCTTATTGTCAGATTAGATTCATCCATGTGCATGTGACGAGGGCGACAATCTAAAATCCACCCATCCATCGTCTTCCGCTTACCCGGGGCTGGGTCGCGGGGGCAGCAGCCTAAGCAGAGACGCCCAGCCTCTACCGGCTGAGAACCGTGATCTCAGATTTGGAGGTGCTGATTCACACTAGGCTGCGAACTGCTCCAAAGCAAACTGGAGGCCATCACCTGATGAAGCCAACAGAACCACATCATCCGCGAAAAGCAGAGATGAAATTCTGAGACCACCACTTGGCTGCGCCTAGAAATTCTGTCCATAAAAATTATGAACAGAATCGGTGACAAAGGGCAGCCCTGGCGGAGCCCATCACCCACCGGGAACAAGTCCGACTTATTGCCGGCTACGCGGACCAAGCTCTTGCCACAGTTGTATAAGGATCAATGGGCCAAACACCCCATAATCCTGGAGAACCCCCCACAGGACGTCCCGAGGGACACGGTCTAAATCTGTGGAACAGGTGCTGGCTTTACAGATACATATTGGTGTCAGAATTTGAAGATGTTCAGTGCAGTACTGAGTAAAGGACACCAAAAGTAACGGTGCCAAGGTATTCAAGATCCCTTCCAACTTTACACTTTGTTACAGTCGCAGTCTCTTGGATGTCTTATGTAAATTTCAAATACCCATGCTAATACATACGATCTTTTTTTAATAGTAGTTTCAAGTTTTATTGTCATGTACAGATAAACAGTGTAGCCACATTTATCCATAATGACATTCTTTGGCTCGTGCTCCTCAGCTTTACATGAGCCTATAGAGAGTGCAGTTATATTGAGAAGAAAATAACAGAAAATAGCAGTGATAGTAATAAAATAATAATAACAATAACATCAATAAAAAGGAGAGAAAAAAGTATTAAATATTAGAGAATTTAGTTGGTATTTACATTTAAGACATTTAGTATCTAACAAAAAGCAAAGAAAACCAGCTGAAAGAGACTACAAACTACAATTCTACTTTTGTGCAAGTTAAACAGATCTCATACAGTTACTCTAAGACATTATTTTAAGGTTTTCCTAAAAGTCTCCAGTTTCTCCCATATTGGCTTCTTTTCATTGGCTCCCAGTTAAATCTAGAATCACATTTAAAATCCTTCTGCTCTCTTACGAGGTCTTGAATAATCAGGCACCGTCTTACCTTAAAGACGTCATAGTACCATATCAACCCAACAGTGCACTTTGTTCTCAGACTGCAGGTTTACTTGTGGTATTTAAAAATAGAGTGGGACGCTGAGCCTTCAGCTTTCAGGCTCCTCTTCTGTGGAACCAGTTCCCAGTTTGGATTCAGGAGACAGACACCATCTCTAACGTAAAGATTCGATTCAAACGTTTCTTTTTGATACTGCTTGAGTTAGGGCTGGATCACTTGACACTGAATCCTCCAGTTATTAGTTTTCACTCCCATTTTCACACTCATACTTTCATTGTGTATTTATACACCACTCTACACTTAATTAGTCTGGCTCTCTTGTACTTCCTAACCTCGCCCCCAGCTGATCATTGCAGATGGCCCCGCCCCTCCCCGAGCCTGGCTCTGCCAGAGGTTTCTTCCTGTTAAAAGTTTTTCCTTCCCATTATTGCCAAAACGCTTTCTCACAGGGTCATCTGATTTCAGGTTCAACCTTATTAAAATAAATATAAAGCATGTACTGAATTGAATCTCCACTCTTCAAAAGCTGTATATCACTGCAGCATTTTCCTCCCCCCACATATGAACTGTACAGTGTGCAGAAAGACATAAGCTGTTTTTCATATTTTCCCTTCTATTTACCAGATGAAGACAAATCATATCAGAGGATAAAATACACATTTTAATAGACTATCTGACCGAATGACTCTAAAAGGTGTTTCAAGTTTCTTGCAGCTTCACACACTCGCGTATACACTTACCCAAGTACTTAAAACAAACTTTGCAGTGGTTGCAAACTAACAAACAAACTAATCCAGTTCCTTATCTTAAAAAAAGGATAAATCAGCTGTAGTACAATAAACTGCTTAAAATGTATCTGTAAGCACTGACAGTACGTGATTTTCACTGTCAGAGAAAACATGCCAGCACTTCATAAAAAGCGGTTGCTCAGTTATTAGTCGCTCACCTAAAGTTTGAGGGTTTGATGGCCGTCTTGATGGCTCCTGCGTAAGTGGCCATGATAGACAGAACCACACAGGACAGAAACACCAGAGCCAGCTTGTTCACATACCTGCAGACAGAAGGAGAGGGGCAAATGTGAGCCTGTGTGGTGTGTTCTTCTGTTTGTGTGTCAGATGGTGAATGGAAACTTACTTCACCCCTACAAACACAACCAGTGCCATCAGGAGCAGGCAGCAGGTGCCATAGATTCGCATGTCGTTGGCCGTTGTTTCTTTGACCACTTTTTCTGGTGGAATGATGTAGAGCTGGTAGACGGCAAAGAGAAAAATCAGATCGATCGAGGGATTCATGTGCAATCAGAAGGGCACTGACTTGGCTGCCTCCTTGTATGACATAGAGTTTACAAACCAAAAGAATCTCTATGGTTCCGAGAATGTACAAGGATCCAGCGAAGGTGGTTCCCAGGTACAAACAAAGTCCCACAGCACCTCCAAACTCTGGACCCAAGGATCTGGAGATCATGTAATACGAGCCACCGGCTGTCAGGAAGTGATCACAAAAATACATTTTACTAGTTTCATATCTACACATACACAAATGTAAAAAAATAAGTAATGCCAATAAAGTTTCCGGTGACAAACTGATAGTTGCCCGTTCCTGTGCTCGTAGACCAGTTTGGGCATAAAACTGTTTCAGAATGTTTTCTTTTCGCTCACAGGGATTACTTGCATAACACTGACCTCGCTGTTTGAAAATGTTGCCCATATTTGATATAAACATTGATTATTTTACCAGCATCTACATAACAGAAAATAACGTAAAATAAGGACAATTGGTCCCCTTTAAAATTGGGCTCTGTCCATTTGCAGCTTTCGTGCATTGCATTAGATTTCATATATTAGCTACTGAGAATATTCTACTGAGATTTAAAAATCCAATATTCCAACATATCGAACGATGTTTTCCCTTTCAGACACAAAACATAACAGACAAGGGCCAAATATGCTTATGTTATTTACTCGTTTGTGTTCTGCTAAATGTATAAACTGTAAGTATGTTTGTGGTATTACAAAGAAGTGTGTTGCCAACAGGGATGATGCAGAGTGTCCAATCAATCAGCAAATAGCAGATATCGGCTGATAACACTGGCATGCCAAACAATTGGTTGTGCTCTACACAGTGTGCAGAATTAGCTTGCTCTCACGCAATGATGACGTTTAAAAAACATTTTGGATGCTGTGCAAATCATAGCTCAATTCAAACTCTGTATAATCTCACTCACAATTGCAGCTATTTTTGCAGACTGCATGTGCATACATCTCTTGTACCGTAAAAGCAAATCAAATAATTCATTATGTACCTGGGACAACTCCATTTGTTGCAATGGCACTCATTGATATAGCTGTGAGCAATGTCTGCATGAAAAAAGCAAAAGAAAACAGCACAGATGATCACCAGTGGATGGTTTGTAAAAGCAACATAAAAGAAAGAAAGATAAATGAAAATAACTTTGACCAGCTTGTGTTTGTCAAGTTTGTTAAGTTGTCAAGGTGCAAGCATCATGCTCAGATAATAGTGCTTTGAATTGCAGCTGAGCGGAAGTATAATGTGTCAATAAAATACAAAGTACAGTAAGTGCCTGAAAACAGTCACTGAAGCCTCTGATTAGAATTAGGAGTGCAATAATGTGAAACATGCAGCATGCAGAGTACTAAATACTCTGCATGCTGCATGTTGTTTTGTGCAATATGCCAGTGGAAAAAACATTCCAGCATTTTGTTTCCACTCCATCAAACACAAAGTTGCCTAAATTTAGCAGAATCAGTGAAAGCACCAGTGTCAAACCGAGTGTGACTGAGGGCCAGGCTGAAAATCAGAAACACTGAAGTACAGTCATATATTTGTGCATTTTGTATTTATTGTACTTAGTCAAGAAAAATAAGCTTGATTGTCTCACTCTGCAATGTTTGAGTTTTACTCAAACACTGTTGGAAAATTCATTTCATTCACCATACAGTCAAGCTCTGTGCAGTGAAACTGGTTACAAATAGCAACAAATAAAATACAAAAGCGCAAATAAACTTTGTAGTTTCTGCAGAGATGAAACGGCGAGAGAGTCTCTGTTTCCAGGAGATTTGTTCTAGAAGGTTTCTCCAAGGTTTTACTGAATGAGCCCTTCTGTTAGGATGCTGCCCCACTAACGGGGAGGAACTTTAAGTATCAAACACAGACACAAGAAAAATGAGACCACTGGCATCATCACCTCTATTGCCCGTCATCTCTTTGGTGTGGAGCATGAGAGCGTGTCAGGGTGAGTCTATAATGTAAAGGAGTTGTAGTTTGCAGATTGTTCGCATCACATCACATGAGTGCTGAGCATTCAAGTTCAAACTTTGAAACAGGCACTTCTCTGTCTGGCCATCTGGAGCTACTGACGTATGTGCTGCGGTTGTAAATAAGGTTTTCTGCTCGTTTTGGGGACTCGGACAAAGACATTAATGCTCATCACACCATAAATTCAGAGGAGCTGTGATTGGCGTGACGTAAATCTCACACTCAATCGCAGCTACATCACTGATGGCTGGCCAAGAGGGACAGTTTGTTTAGCACTGCCACATTTTGAGACTCATTAAGCAGCTCGTCATCTGAAGCTGTCAATTACTCACGCAGATGCAGCACATGGAGACAATGGCGAAAGATCCCAGAATTCCTGCTGTGCCGACAATCCAGGTGAGGCGCAGAAAGAGAATCACCCCCAGAATGTTCTGCATGCAGGGCAGGTAGACCCCAATGAATGTTCCCATATGGGGGACCTGCCGACAGACAAACAGACATGCACAAAGGTGAGAGTGAATCTTGAATTATGCCTCATTGCACTGTTACTGAGGAGATGAACATGAGAGTAGGCTGCAACGTGGGGAAATCCAACATGTGTCCCTCCTCACAGCCACACCAAGCCACTTAAAAAACGACTTGTCATTCAAAGTGTTAAATTACAAAGCACATCCTGCACTTAACATTACTGTATGTTTACAGTGCGTCGGCATGTTATCATCTGTTTAAGATGCATCAAACTAAATCAAAGCTAAAAATAATCTCTTGCGTTTTCAAAGACTCTACAGTCAGATGTTTTCTGGTGGTTGTCCTCTTAATGCCCATCAGATCATGAGCAGCCAGCCCAGGGTTAGTGTCAGGTTTTCTTTTAGCCACGTGCCGTTTCACAAAATGAAAAAGTAAGGGAACAACGAAATCATACATCCTATATTGGCGAAAAATCAAGTTACTGACTACACTGTATGACAAAGGTCAGCGGAAACCGGAATCATCAACACAAAATATTACATTATTCACTTTTATTTTAATTACATGCGTATAAAACATGTCGATAGGTTAAACAGTTTTACTGAAGAGAATAAGGCTAAAAAAATCTGTATTTTCGAGATAACCTTGTGCTTAACACAACTTGCAGAAAATGAAAACAATTAGATGGAAAATATGAAAAATTTAATCACACAGAAGCCGTCATTTACCGACTAACATCAAAGCTCATTAAAAACACCAGCAGGGTCACATAACTTGAATGATTTAAGTGCAGTATAGCATTAGCAATGCAGATTACAATAGCCAAGCACATGCATACTGTACACGCACGCCTCCACAAACACCAAAGAGTACGTACCATTTTCCGACATGCAAACATTTTGTCCTGTGCTTTCTCCATTGCACTCAGCTGTTTGTCAAAATGCTGCAAAGTGCCTGCTGTGGATTTCCAAACCTCCCACATCTTCTCCTTTCTGTTACACTGCCTCGCTCTCCTGCCTGTTTTCTCCCCTTCACTGAGCCGTTTAAGTTAAAGGTCTAGATCCTCTGCAGAGCTCTCAGCTCTCATTCAGGGGGCGGGTTTTAGTCAAACATCATCAATGCTTCCACATAGAGCAACAGACCAAGGTCCCACTGTCTCATCAATGACTAATGTTGTTTTTGACTTTAGCAAAAGCACAAAAGGGACAGAAATTGTTGCAATGAAAGCGCCTTCTCAGTTAAAGCCTGTTTTCTGCAGCATGTACAACTTTTGCCACAAAGCAGCAGTTTTGAAACATATTTTATTGTGTGTTTGTCTGCTTTTTTTTTTTAAACCTGTGGACCTGTGGTCAAAGGCTAGCTGTTCCTCTGTGTATCCGGTTAATAAGCCACTCTAACAGACTATTGGCAGTAGCTTGACAGTTATCAAAGTCACCCACCCAGGTAACATCTGTACAGATGTTTTACCAGGAAAAATGTTGTCGTTTTTCTCTTCAGTTTGAGTCGAAGAAAATTGGTCTGATCACATTTCCATACCAGGCAGTTTATTTAAGCACAAAGGAGATGAAATCAATCTTATGACCTAATGAAGGTGGTTGTTAACATCCCTCATCTAAGTCCTGATAAAAAGATACAACTGTTAATGTGCTGTATGTCTGGTTGTATTGAACCGGCTGTCTGCACTGTATTTGTAAATCCCCAGCTCTATCACATGAAGCTCAAGTGATTAAAGATGGATAGATTTAAAACAAAAAAATCTGAACATTTAATCTTTTCTGCCTCAAACTCTTCTGTTTTCTCTCTTTGTCGCACCATTTGACCTATTTTCACTTGCTCTTGGCTCAGTTTTTGGCAACATTTTTAAAGCAACTGAAAGATTTTCAGAGTGTGAGACCTTGAGGAGGATTATGGTAAGACATTCAGACTAACGGTTCACAGAATGAGTTTCCACCTCCGGTTGATGAGGGCCTAATCTGTGAACAAAGTGAAAACATATCATTGCAGTCCATCGTCGTCACTGTGCACAGTGCAGAAGAAGGAACAAGCCTTTGGGCTCCTATTGTTCATGCTTGTGTTGCTGTCATTCCTTTAGCTTAACTTATGTTGAAGACAACAGAAATCAAACAAACTAGTGCATCTCAAAAAAATCTTATTATGAAAAATGTTCTTTTTTTTTTTTAAATTTAACTCAATAAGGTAAAATAAAAGTAAATGTTAAAGGGTGTGGTTTATAACTCATGCAAATCAAAGAAAACCGTCATTTGGACTAAATCCCCATTCAAACAGCTTAAAGATGTACGTCTTGGTCCAGTTCTGTACATGTAACCATGGTCGGGGAAAGACTGATGACTCAGAACTTGTTCAGATGACGATCACCAACAGCGCCCACAATGAGGATAAACCACATAAGGTCATTGCTGAAAAGGCTGGCTGTTTGCAGGGTGCAGTATAAAGTATATTAATGGAAAGCTGACCGGGAGGGAAAAGTGTGGTACAAGAAGGTGCATAAGTAACAGGCATGACTGCAGCGCTGATGTCGATTATGATGTTTGACAACGTCATGTTCGGTTCAAGAGAACCTTACAAGCGACGGTCTGACACTGGTTGCATCAAGAACCATTGTGCATCGACGTCTTCAGGAAGGGAGCTACTACTGTTTACTTAGCCTGGCAGGGCGAAGGACACGGTCTCAGCTGAACTCTGGACACACACGCACACAAACATATATACACGTGCACACAGATGCAGATGCACAGCAGTCCAAAGTGCTCTTTTTGATGAATGTAAGTTTTCCAACTTTCCAACTTTATTAATTGCATTGCAATAACATCTACTGATGTTTTTAACAATAGCTGTTTTTAAAAATAGTGCGCAGGTTAAAGGACAAAACAATAGGGCAGCAAGGTGTCGTTTGCATGCTCTCCCCATGCATTTGTGGCTTTTCTCTTCGTACTCTGTCTTCGTGCCGCAGTTTAAAGACATGCAGTTAGTTTGGTTAGGTTAATTAGTGATTCTAAATTGCCTGTAGGTTTGAATGTGAGTGCAATTGGCAGTCTGTCTCTCTACATTGGGCCTGTGACAGATGGATGTCCTTTGACAGCTGGGATAGGCCAGGCCCCTCTGATCCTGAACCGGAGAAGTGCAAGAAAATGGTTGGATAAAAAGACAATTAAGGCTTTCATCTTGAAATAAACTTTAAAAGGCTGGTTTCAAAGCATGGAAACTACATGTAAGGATTAAATATCTTTAATAAGGATGCAGTAACAGTAACTTAACTAACATAGAGTAACTTTACAGTCGGATACTTAAAATTGTGGGTCTGTGTCTGTATCCAAACACTTTCTAACTGCACTGTTTAGCATAAAACGTCTGGTCTCTATAGATAATTACTCCTTCACAACAACGTCTTGGGGTTATTTTTATATTAACTCAACCCTTTGAACGTGAGGATCAAAATTAGGACGTTTACAGCTGCTGTGCTGCTAATTCAATTCAGTGAAGTGAATGAAACACGAAACCTCCTTTTTTGTTTGTGCTGCCTTTTAGAGCATGTTTCATGTTATACTGAAACAGAATGTGCTTGTATATCGAAAAATAAAAACAGGATGGCAGATGAAAAAGATAAGCAGATATTCCAGACGAAAAGAAAGGCCTTCTTGTGTACAGATATAATCGGTGCTGAAGTTTTATTGCAGACGCTAAAAATCCCGCCAGAACAGATTTCAGGAGAAAGCACTCCGAGTGTTGAGGACTACACTAACGATTATGTTGGCGCAAAGCATGCATGCTTTCATTAATCAGAGTTCTGCTGGCTCAAAAACAGGAGTCACGTACCATGACTGCAGCCCTCCTGACTCCATCCTCGGCTTCCTCATGCTCACGAACACCCTGGGTTAGGTTGGTGTAATTAGCCAGTTTGTTGAGAAAAGATGAAACCATGGGCGTACTGTCCATTTCTTCCTGTAAACAGACAGAGAACATATAAAAATAAAGACCAATTCAGGCTTGAAAGCATGACCAAGAAATATTTCCTATTGTATGTTCCTCAGACTCCCTTTATTGACTCCAAGATCTTTATTGTGTATGTATGTAGCACACTTTCCATGTATGAATGACAGTGAGTGAACAGACTTTAAGATAACTGAGACCATCTCAGATTGATTTTGTTTATGAGAGATTTGGGACAAACTAAACAGAAGCACTCAATGACCCCAGTCTGACTTTCTTCCTATTGCAAAGATTTAAAAATTGAAACCATCTGGTCACACAGTCCTGTCTGTTTTCTATTAACCTTACATAATAACAAAAACTATATCTTAGATACCGTTTAAATCGTTAGCAGCATGTTTTGGACTATATGTATTAAAAACAGACAAATCATTCATTTTTAATTCATCTTACCTCAAACAAGGCCATATT
This sequence comes from Haplochromis burtoni, assembly GCF_018398535.1. Taxonomy (NCBI): domain Eukaryota; kingdom Metazoa; phylum Chordata; class Actinopteri; order Cichliformes; family Cichlidae; genus Haplochromis; species Haplochromis burtoni. Next base: position 1,072,189 of record NW_024582546.1, read on the forward strand.
CTTGCCTTCATAGTAGGTCTCTGTGTCCATGTCTGGGTTGATGAATGCAGAGGACTCTCTCCGGTTGTCATCTCCTTTTGAGGTAAAAAAGGAGAAAAAAAGAAAGAACCAATGAATAAACAGGCAAGAGGTTGACAGAATCATTAGATGTGTATTTCCATTTGGATTTAACTAACTGTCACTGCAGAATTAGCTTACTGACCGCCTCTTGTATGTTGATGTTATAACTTGTTGCTCTTAAACAAGGACAGAGTTGTAGAAGACTTCAGAAAGGTGCGAGTCTACCTGGACCGACAGTGTCATCAGTTCTTAGTGAAATTAATGGGTGTTAGTGGGAGGCTACTTGTCTCAGCATGGTAATCCCAGTGAGCAGCCAGCAGCACCCATACGCATCCCCATGACTATTCCATGTTTTTTTTTATTGTTAGCACACAAATAAATGTGTCACGGCTGGTGTGATCCTACTGATGGATCTCTGTCAGTATTATGTTAGCAACATTACCAGAACCAATGATAGTCTGCAGTCCAAAGTCTCTCTAATAGTTAATGCAAATGACCTGCATAGCTACTACTCTTACTGACCACGAAAGACTGATGACACATCAGGGGCAGTAACTGTGGTTTAATGTCGTCCCAAGGATTCTTAAGTATGGGTTTTGTTGGACCTGTGCATCAAACTACTGGCCCAGAGCTGCAACCACTGCCTTTGTAAAAACAGCACAAGACTGCATTACATGGTCCAGGCTGTATTTGATATAGCTGTGCTCTGTGACAACTGTGTCCAGTACCATTTATAGAGAATCAGGGGTCAAAGGTTTGATCCCCTGGAGACAAATGAAGGCTTTGGCCACACTTTAGGCTTATAGTTTTGCTAACAGCTTTTGTACGCCACTTAAAGACACAGTGGCTTAGATTAACATTATGACTGGCCTGTTCAGACTGGCTTCTTTTGCCCCTGGTTGTCATGCAGTGGTCTATGACTGTTAGATATGGCATATTATCACACTCACATCACAGTGTTGTAGGCTACACTGTCGCCTTGAAGAGCCCAGGGCCTTACATGGATTTAGTGATTGCTGAAGATAAATTAATGAGGATGGTGTACCGTAGATGCACATGACATAGTGAAGATTGTAAGAAAATTTCGCATGTGGTATTGAGTGAGAAAGAATATTGGTATGAAAGCTGCTTTTTCAACATTCATGCAACAAAAATATAAAAATATACAGGGAGTGCAGAATTATTAGGCAAATGAGTATTTTGTCCACATCATCCTCTTCATGCATGTTGTCTTACTCCAAGCTGTATAGGCTCGAAAGCCTACTACCAATTAAGCATATTAGGTGATGTGCATCTCTGTAATGAGAAGGGGTGTGGTCTAATGACATCAACACCCTATATCAGGTGTGCATAATTATTAGGCAACGCCCTTTCCTTTGGCAAAATGGGTCAAAAGAAGGACTTGACAGGCTCAGAAAAGTCAAAAATAGTGAGATATCTTGCAGAGGGATGCAGCAGTCTCAAAATTGCAAAGCTTCTGAAGCGTGATCATCGAACAATCAAGCGTTTCATTCAAAATAGTCAACAGGGTCGCAAGAAGCGTGTGGAAAAACCAAGGCGCAAAATAACTGCCCATGAACTGAGAAAAGTCAAGCGTGCAGCTGCCAAGATGCCACTTGCCACCAGTTTGGCCATATTTCAGAGCTGCAACATCACTGGAGTGCCCAAAAGCACAAGGTGTGCAATACTCAGAGACATGGCCAAGGTAAGAAAGGCTGAAAGACGACCACCACTGAACAAGACACACAAGCTGAAACGTCAAGACTGGGCCAAGAAATATCTCAAGACTGGTTTTTCTAAGGTTTTATGGACTGATGAAATGAGAGTGAGTCTTGATGGGCCAGATGGATGGGCCCGTGGCTGGATTGGTAAAGGGCAGAGAGCTCCAGTCCGACTCAGACGCCAGCAAGGTGGAGGTGGAGTACTGGTTTGGGCTGGTATCATCAAAGATGAGCTTGTGGGGCCTTTTCGGGTTGAGGATGGAGTCAAGCTCAACTCCCAGTCCTACTGCCAGTTTCTGGAAGACACCTTCTTCAAGCAGTGGTACAGGAAGAAGTCTGCATCCTTCAAGAAAAACATGATTTTCATGCAGGACAATGCTCCATCACACGCGTCCAAGTACTCCACAGCGTGGCTGGCAAGAAAGGGTATAAAAGAAGAAAAACTAATGACATGGCCTCCTTGTTCACCTGATCTGAACCCCATTGAGAACCTGTGGTCCATCATCAAATGTGAGATTTACAAGGAGGGAAAACAGTACACCTCTCTGAACAGTGTCTGGGAGGCTGTGGTTGCTGCTGCACGCAATGTTGATGGTGAACAGATCAAAACACTGACAGAATCCATGGATGGCAGGCTTTTGAGTGTCCTTGCAAAGAAAGGTGGCTATATTGGTCGCTGATTTGTTTTTGTTTTGTTTTTGAATGTCAGAAATGTATATTTGTGAATGTGGAGATGTTATATTGGTTTCACTGGTAAAAATAAATAATTGAAATGGGTATATATTTGTTTTTTGTTAAGTTGCCTAATAATTATGCACAGTAATAGTCACCTGCACACACAGATATCCCCCTAAAATAGCTAAAACTAAAAACAAACTAAAAACTACTTCCAAAAACATTCAGCTTTGATATTAATGAGTTTTTTGGGTTCATTGAGAACATGGTTGTTGTTCAATAATAACATTATTCCTCAAAAATACAACTTGCCTAATAATTCTGCACTCCCTGTACAGCAAGCCTCTCTGGCTTTTAAAATAAGATTACAAAAGGGTTATATACCCAGGGTTATAGAGTCGGGGCAACAGCTTTGCTCAGATTGCTTCTTCTAAGCTGGGACTACCCACTAAGAGGCAGGATATCATTGGAAAACAACAATGAGATAGTGATTATGTACTGTAAGCCTGCCACTAACAGCTGTTTAAATCCAATGGCGTATCGTAGGATGAGGTTGCTCATAAACACAGATCCAGAAAGACATTCCAGAAGCTCTTGATTGTCCCGCTTTACAACTGTTGTTAGGTGTTGTCCAAAGAGTGATGAATTGTGTGTGTAAGCATTCAAACAGTTTTAGTGACCAAACCAGAACAGAGGAAATGCCATGTTTGCTGCTGCACATAAGGTTGTTTGCTTTGGGTCATTAGTTGCTCCTTTTTCTTTTCAGCCTTTTTCTTTCTGCATCTTTTTTAATTATACGTCCGCCCTTCCACTCTCTTAACTCAAGGGTGGGCAACTCCAGGCCTCAAGAGCTGGTGCCCTGCAGGTTTTAGATCTCACCCTGGGTCAACACACCTGAATCAAGTGATTAGTCTATTACCAAGCCTCTGGAGAACTTCAAGACATGTTGAGGAGGTATTCTAGTCATTTAAATCAGCTGTGTTGGATCAAGGAAACATCTAAAACCTGCAAGACACAGGGCCTTGAGGCCTGGAGTTGGACAAATTCAGGCTGTAGACTATCCCAGCTGTCATAGAGCAAAATATCAGCATCATTTCCTAATCAGTCCATAAAACATCCAGACATGCAATTTTATAAAAAATCTTTTTGCATATACAAACTCTAGTCTGTTTTACTTGTAAATGTAGAGGTTTTTTCACTTTCACTCTTGCCCGTCTTTCAAATTCAAATTCAAATTTTATTTGTCACACACACACAACCATACACAGTATGACATGTGGGTGAAATGCTTGTAGCTGTACAATGCCCGACTATTAAATGACAGAAGAAAAGTTTTACAATATTTACAATTTACAGTTTACTACAAAAATTTACAAATTAACTTAGAAATTTACAGTAAAGAATGTGCAAATAGCAGAAGAGATTATAAAGATAAGGATTATAAATTATAGGAATTATAGGATTATAGGAAATGTGTGGTGGTGCGTGTGGTGACGTGTGTGAGAGTCCAGTCTTATAGTGACCTGTTTGGGAGAGTCCAGTCCTACACCTGGTTCAGGGCCCGAATAGCCTGGGGGAAGAAGCTCCTCCTCATTCTCTCTGTTTTGGCCTTAAGGGAGCGGAAGCGCTTCCCAGACCTCAACAGTGAGAAGAGTCCATTGTTGGGATGGGAGAGGTCCATCATAATCTTCCTAGCTTTGGACTTGCACCGCTTGGTGTAGATGGACAGCAGGTCAGGGAGCTCTGATTGAATGATGCGTTCTGCCGAGCGCACCACCCTTTGCAGATCTCGTCTGTCCTGCTTGGTGCTGTTCCCAAACCAGGTGCAGATGTTTGCCGTCAGGACGCTCTCGATGGTGCAGGAGTAGAAGTTCTTGAGCACCTTCAGTGGCAGATGGAAGTCTCTAAGTCTTCTGAGGAAGAAGAGACGCTGACGGGCTTTCTTAACCAGGGTGTTGATGTGGCAGGACCATGACAGGTCCTGAGTGATGTGGACACCCAGGTATCGGAAACTGTCCACTCTCTCCACTGGCGTGCCACTGATGATGAGGGGTTTGTAATTCCTCGCCTGCTTTGTAGTGAAGTCCACGATCAGCTCCTTAGTCTTGCTGATGTTTAGGAGGAGGTTATTCTCCTGGCACCAGGTCTCCAGGTTCCTAATCTCCTCCAGGTAGGCCGTCTCGATGTTGTCGGAGATCAGGCCCACAACAGCAGTGTCGTCAGCAAACTTGACAATGGAGGTGGTGTCTGATGTGGCTACACAGTCATAAGTGTACAGTGAGTACAGCAGGGGGCTTAAAACACAGCCCTGAGGCACTCCAGTGCTGAGTGAGATGGAGGGGGAGACTTGTTTTCCCACCCTCACTGATTGGGGTCTGTCTGTGAGGAAGTTGAGGATCCACTGACACAGTGATGAGCTGAGTCCTAGATCCGTCAACTTGGTGAAAAGCTTAGAGGGAATTATTGTGTTGAATGCTGAACTGTAGTCCACGAACAGCATCCTAACATAATTCCCTCTGCCAGTGCCAAGGTGACTCAGGGATGTGTGGAGCAGGTGAGATATGGCATCGTCTGTGGAACGATTAGTCCGGTAAGCAAACTTTCATCTGCTTTAACCCAACTCTCAAATATGTGTTACTCTATCTGTGGTATGTATGCGTGCTTATTCATGCCCTAAAGCTATCGGTTACTATCAAAACTATATCAGCAAACTCTAACTCTAATCGTATCCACTAACCTTTGATTCAATGTTACTGATCATTAAAATTTAGTTTTTGCAAATCCTTGTGTCTGAATTAGGGTGGATATAACTCTGGAGGTAGAGCAGATCATTTACTAATTGGACGGTTAGTGTTTCAATCCCAATTATCCTTGAGAAAGCTACTAACCCCAAGTCTCTGATGCATCCATTGGAGTGTGAACGTTAGATACGTAGAAAAAAGTGCTTGGGTGAATGAGGCAAGTTGTACAATGCTATGAGTCCTCAAGTGTAAGAATGTGCTATATAAGAACCAGCACATGTAAATTGGTTTTGAATATTGCAAAGTGAAATAGAGTTATCACAAGAATGTGAAGCTGTGACTTAATGTCTAAAATGCTTTAGTATTCTGCCAAAGAGAGTAAGGTTGAATTAGAGCCGGGCTATACTTTCATGTGATAGCAATTTGTTCCACAAGATGTCGTAGATGTTGTGGCGGGCCAATGTAACCTCAGAAAAAACACAGTCATAGTAAAATGACATCCTGGGCAAATTCAAAGCTTCTTAATGGGATTAGATATATCAAAACTCCATATGTAAATACTTTTCAACAGAACCACTGGTGAAATAGCTGTTTCACCAGCGGTGCAAGTTTTAGATAAAAATGTGATGTGTGAAATCTAGAAAGATACACAAGCACACGCACTACACTTCAAGGTCTATATAGAATCGACTATTTCTTAGCTGAATTACATGGTAAAATCCACCAAACATGATATAGTGTTGATCAACAGCACAAATGGGTTAGCTTGGAGTCCTATGTGTGTGCCACTTTCAAGTGTCCTTATGAGCTACTTTTTTCTCTTTCCCCTCACTACATAAGCAGTCGTGGCCGATGGCTGCCCTGTTAAAGTTGAGTTTTTCCTCCAATGGTGTCCCAGGGCACCCCATCTATGAAACAAGCATTTGAAAGAGACTGCTGTACATAGCTGCATAAAGCAACGTTAATTTCAAGCCACATCTGTTGGTGTACAGTACCCAATTTTTTATTATCTAAACCTCATGTGCCAGTGTTAAATTTTTCCAATAGTTTACTTAGGAAAACAAAGTCAGATTGCATTCATTTTCTGTATAGATCTTGTCAGAACTGTTTGATGGGGAACATGGTCTGTCATCATATAGTCATGTCAGACAATTTGCAAATCATCATATTATCAGGTAAAAATCAAAAGACTTCTAAAATGGGCTGAGTTCTAAATGTCCTCTGAAAGTTCATTGAGTGAGCGTAAAGGACTCTGACAGTTTGATGCAGTAATCATGTTAACCAGCAGAGGTCTCCATTTCAATATGTACAAAATGCCACATAGACTTTGTCTATGTTCAATAAATGTTTAATCCATTAATCCATCCATAAACACACTAAAATCCATTTGGCACATGTAAGTTGTTATTAAGTGTCAGTTAATCTGATTTGATTTGATATACCTTTATTAGTCCCACAAGGGGAAATTTCATAAGGCTGCAAAAAATGATATGTTTGCTAAGGTGACCATAAAAATATATATATAAAAAATATTTTTGCAATCTGACATTTGGCACAAATATTTTTTTCTTTACGGAAATATATGTTACATGCATGTGTTGCTTAGCGTGGACAACTCACATGATTCTTGGGAAACAAGTACAAAACTCAAAACTAGACTTTTTTTTTAATCATTTAAAAAACAAAACAAACAAACAAACAAACAAACAAACAAACAGGTATTATAAATGACATCTCGGAGCACACCTGCAGGACCAGCCCACCAGGTTATCTGTGGCATGTGATTTGAGAGCCCCTGGGTTAGAATGACAAACAAACAAAAACACAAACCCATGCCCTGTGAACACTCCCTGTACAATTTAGCTAGTAACAGTTTGACCCAAAATAGACATCCTTTAAACAGGAAACAGGGTGGCAGCTGCTTTTGGCAGTTCTCCAACCCCAAAGGGCTAACATATGGAAAACAGAGCTACACATGACGATTTATGTCCTTTGCGTTGGAGAAAGAAGAAGGACATGAGAACCACCTCGAAATGAAACAGACAAATGCTATGAAGACATTTAATGCTGAGTTTAGGAAATTTGCTGGACGAGGAGTATCTAAGGTGTAAAGAGCAACAGTGGATAAACCACGGGTGAAAATCTCCATTTCCAATTCACTGTAAACAAGGATGTTAAAAACCAGTTTTGGCATGTAATTTTAATTCCCTTGTTAGGCAAATGTTTAAATACAATATTAAACTTTTTAAATAATAGTTTCAAGAATGTGTGACAGGATCAGCTGCAAAGGTTGGTACACCAACTCACCAGTTAGGTGGTCTGTGTGAATGTGATCAACCAATTTGCTTGGCATAGCTCTAAGGGAGGAAACTGTTCAGCTAACAAAGCCCTAGATTTATATTTAAATCTAGAGTCTGTAGATCCTGACTGTGGTATTCTTCTTTCTATCTAAGGTATCAGTCACATAAGCCTAGAAACCAGGCAGTGACCCAACCAGTTGGTGTATATTCCAACAATTGGTGAGTGGTTGCTCAAGGTTGCTGTCTGGGTGAAACTGCATGCAATGAAGGTGTGTACTAAATACCTCCTTGTGATTGCATTGGTTGCTAGTGGATTGCTGCTGTTGGCTGTAATTTGTATGGAAGATGCCAACTTGCCTGGAAACATTTCCTGTAGATTCTCTGAGATGCAGGAAACTTGGAAAAAAAAATGCAACGCAAACCTCACAACCTTACTTCACTTTATAATAAAAAGCGCCTTGAAGCAACTGTTAATGTGATTTGTTGTGCTGTAAATAAAATAAAACTGAATTGAATTAAAAGTGAAATTTCTGCTTTACAGTAGCAATCAACACACTCCTGTTTGTCTACTGCTTGGCAAGTAGTTTGGGTGTGTCTCTAGGACAACATGACCGGTTATCATTTACTACTCCAGTCTCCTTCTCTATATTCGTTTTCATAGAGATGCCCTGCTTTTTGAGTTTCATCAGTGAGGTTCATTCAGAAGCAAACAAATAATTTCAGCATGTGTCAAAACTACATGCTAAAACTTCACAAGGAAAAAGAGGGACAATATGAAATAGGACACTGTACACATGACACCGGATACTTCTTTGGAAAATGATGAGTTGTTTATACAGATTGCATCTTGTCTGTTCAGCACTGTGCATAAATCTGTGCGTACGTGTGTGCTCGTCTGTCCGAATGCAGAGCAATCTGTGACTTTTTATTTTTCCCTCATTAGCATCAGTAAGAGATACAGGTTTTCAGGGGAGGATTTCCTGTTCATCCCCCCCTGCGGGCTCCAAGCAATTTTAAATAATTTCCTTGTCCTATATGTTGACATAATGTAATCTTAAAAGAGCAAAAGCACTGAAAATAAACCACTACCCCCAAAACACCCCCAAAGTCATTAAATGAGGTAAAAAAAAACAACAACAACAAATCACCCACACACACAAAAAGAATGAAGCTCACTCAAATAGAAAAATAAAATAGAATATAAAAATAAAGAATGAATAAATTAAAACTAAGTTTAATAATATGAAGAACAAAAACTATGTAAATGTGTAAAATTACTACTTTTATATCACGTCACTCTGTATTATATATACATATACACACACCAGCACCTAGGGCTGTTCGATATAACGATATATGTAGGATGACGATATAAAAACGTCTGTCGTTTCATTTTACGCTATCGTTTATTTCGTGGTGTCGCAAAATAAACTGTTTACGGCAATATTGTTTCATCGTTCTGATGGTCACTGTAGTGGCTATATTAATTTCTTAAAGTTCTCTCTTTCTCTTATATTTATATAACCACACTAGGACGGACAAGCGCCTGTTTTTATGCGTTGTCGTTAGCAACAACGACGGTAACACCATCGCGTGTCTCGCTTGTTTATGTTCCACATAAACCTTTCACAATAAAGCTCAAGATCCTGTTGAGACTTTTCAAAATAAACTGAATCACGTGAAAGAGCAGATTATTTATGGATGAGAAGTAAAAAAGAGCCGCCAGGTGCTAAAAAATAAACCTTAGACTCAAACGTTAGAACAGGCTTTTCCCCGCAGCACGCCGTGTAATAAATACTCACAAAGAAAACGGCGGCCGTTACAACTTATGTCTAAAAATGTATCGTTTCATGCATCGGTTAAAACACTCGACTCCAGCTACATCGACAGCTGGAAACACTTCACGCAAGTCGAGCTGCCCGAGATTCACAAGTTTACAGAAAATGTTACATTTTGTGATTTATATCGTTATCGGACGATAGATGTCTTATATCGGGAATGAGATTTTGGTCATATCGCACAGCCCTACCAACACCAATTTATTAAAACTATTCATTTTGCAAACACATATGACAACACCATATATAAAGCTAAAGCTGAGTCTGTACAATTCTAAAAAGCTTGAAAGTCAATATTTGGTATCAGCCCCTTGAGTCTTCCACAGTTTTCCTGGTATTCTTTAAGTAGTCTTCAGGAATAATTCTCCAGGTTTCTTGAAAGATATTCCAAAGCTCTTCTTTGGATTTGTCTGTTTTTTGGTCAATTTTCTGGTCAGATGATCCCACACTGCTTTAATAACGTTGAGGTCTGGGCTCTGGGGAAGCCAATCCATGACTGATTCCATTGTGTGTTTTTCTATGCAGGTATATTTTACTGCATTGGAATCACTGTCATACTGAAACGTTGTCAGTTAGCGTTGGGCGAATATATCGACTATTGACGATAGGCTGAGCCTATTGTCGATCATTTTTACAAGGGCGATTTTTTGATTTATTTGGCCATGAGTAAGTTAATAATGATGGAATTAATAGAAGCAGTAAACAGAAAAAAAATGATAATAATAGCGCTGTTTTAACAGCACACTCTTTCATCTGCGAGCAAATGCACCCTCCTCAGAGTGCGCCCAAATGTAGCGATGCATTTACGCAAACTCCTAACAGAAAGAAAGAAAGGCAGTAACCTATGTTCAGAAAAAAACATTCGGATGGTGGACACATACATGCTCATGCAAGGTAGTGGTGTTTGAGTCCCAACACCACCAGCTGAAATGTGGCCCAAAACCATGACAGAGCCTCCAACGTGTTTTACAGATGGCTGTAAGGATGTTGAACCTCTCTCCTGACCTCTTCTGTATTGACAATAACTTGAACCAAAAATGTCAAATTTGGATTCATCTCTTCATGAGACCTGTTGCCACTCGTTCTCACATTAGTTCTTCTATAATTTGGCATACTTCAGTCTTTTATCCCCGTCTTAAAAATGAGTTCTTAGGAGGCAGCCGTCCACTGAGACCATTTTTGACGACGCTTCTGTAGAAAGATCAACGTAAATGCCAGATACAGCTCTCAGGTCCTTTTTCTATTTCTTAACAGCATGGCTTTTAAATACCATCCATATTCTGCATACCTCAAATTGTTTTTTAAGAATATGATACTTATCATGCCAAGACATGTCAAGTCCACAGCCAATAGTTCATTGGTAATCACTTTGCTCCATCTCCTTCCAATCGTGTTACCTTTGGTGTTTTTCAAAGATTCAAGAAATTAAAAATTGGTTCTTTACTAAGTTTTCAGTTATAGTAAATGGACTGGTTCTTATATAGTGCTTCTCTACTCTGACCACAAGCGCTTTACACAACTGGCCTCATTCACCCGTTCATACAAGCACTTTTTTTCTGTGTAAATGCTTTTTAGCTAACATTCACATTCAGAGAGCAACTTGGGGTTAGTATCTTGCCCAAGGATATTTGTCATGCCTGGAGCAGCCAGGGATCAAACCATCAACATTCCAACCTGGGCTACCTCCTGAGCTACAGTCACCCCAACGTTATGTGATTTGGTTCTACAAATCATGTGTGTCAATGTGGAGTCTAACATTTAGATTAAAAAGAGAGTAATTTTATTTAGTGCTATCCAAATTGTGACAAACAATGTCCATCAACAAGACTGAGTGCAACATATGACTGATCGCTGAAAATAAATGCATTTAGTCACTGTCTTTGTCCTTAAACTGATGGTGGATTAAGAACAAAAACGCACATGTTAAACATTAAAAACACCAAACTGGGATCACAGGAGAGGAAAAGGAAAGAAACTGGGTTTGTTGAAGAAAACCTGCCAGTAAGCATGTTGGATCAGTCTGTGAGCTCTTAAGTTTAACCGTTGACTCTCTTTCTGAAACAGATAACCATGTACACTTAATTTCTGTCAAATAAATAACAAAGTAACGTGTCATGGTTTGTAGTTCTTCTCAGACTGTATTTACCTCATTTTAAGACCTACTAAGAAGCAAGCTAATTTTTAATGTGGTACTCATATGTAAAACCTTAGAGTTTAAAGAGGGTCTGCTCTCTTTTTAACATTATTATAGTGAGGGTTAGAATATAAAAAAACATAACCTGTTATGCTTGTTTTACTGATACTTCATATCTGCCTCTAATCTCACAAATGCTTTGGGGGAACATGTCCTAACTGGTGAGTCCAGAATGATGACCATGGGTGACTCGGGCTCACTCTGAAATCTAACTGATCAAAGTCAGAAAACAAAAAACAGATAAAAAAGGCCCACATATGAAAGACGAGCAAAAGAGGAGACATAAAAGAAGTTCAGAGAGAAGCAAGACAACCAGAGTTCAAAGCAAAATGACCAGAAATGCCTTAGCTAAAGACAAACCTACATTTATTGCAGGAATTTTCCCTAAATGGAAAGTATGCCTGTTCATAAACATGACACTTGTGCAGTAGATTTACTTCATCAAAATATTTAAACAAGGCAGTGTCTTGTAATTGGATTTCATTCGAAGCCATTTCTGCAGACTTTTGAGTCTAAAGTAATAAAAAGAACAAGCACACCTAGATTACAATAAAGATATCAGCTGACATTATGACTTTCTTTATCACTTAAAAATCTTGAAGCAATTTTTTGTCTTTCCAGAAAACAAACACGTTTGTCCTTCAAGCTTCTCCGCTTCTTCGAGCATTGCCCCGTGTCTGTTCTGTTTCTGCAACCTACATCCAGTAATTTTCTAACATCTACAAGTCTTTATATTGAGGACTTGCTCCTTATAAAATTCTCTTACTGATCCATTTAAAAACTGTGGCAAAAAAGTAGCCAGAAATGCACAAGAGGAGTTTGATAGATTTCAGACAGTACAGCATAAGAATGTAGATTTTTGCAGTAAAATGAGAAAACAACCAAATGTTTCACCTGTTGCATACAATCCCCCTGCTGAATATTAAACAAAGACTACTATTTGAAGTCGCGTTGCTCCCAAGCTTCGAAATACGACTTCAAGGTATCTGGAATGTGTAGCACAAACAACCTGACCCAACCCCCAAAGCGGTTGACTGGGAAACTGATGGATGTAAAGAGGTACAACATGTGCACAAAGAAAAATGGTTAAACTAAGTGTTATAAAGGTGAAAGAAAAACAGGCAGTAATTTTAAATGGTATAATAATAAGTCATGTAAGGATATAGACTTTGTACTTTGTCACCGTAAAACAGTTAGGCCTCTTTTACACAACCTCCCTGCTGTTTGAGGTTAGTTTAGTTTACTGTATATTTAGTTGCTTTGTTCAAGAACTGACATACAGAAACACATGCAATGAGGCAAGGAGCTTTAACCATCATTCAGGGCTGCTAAGGCATACATACCAACACCAAGGCCCTCCTTCCTGCCCGACTGATCCAAGTGCAAGTTATAGCTAGTTCATCTCTGACTTTGCATTTTTCCTTGTGGGTGTCTATATGTGTTAAGCATGTGCCTGTCAAAACATGCATCTGTTTGTGTCAGCGCGCTTCCAATGTCATATTTAATCTCACAATGACGCATGCAGTTTATCAAAATTGCACACCTATACTTCCCGCAGTGCATGCTGGGATAGCAACCACAAAACCCCCAAAAAGCAGGCTTGTGTATGAGCACATCAGCAAAGAACTGTTTACTCCTACCTGAAAAAGGATCCTCTGAATTGTCTGCCTCTTGCTCCTCTGAAAAGATTTTGCCCAAGCTGATAGGTCTGTTCCCTCCAGCTGCAGCTCCACTGTTGCTGCCATCTTCCACATCCTCCACTGGCACCACAGTGAAGGTGGGCATCTTGATTCTTCTTTTACCCGGAAGAAACTATGAAGAGATTACAAACTAGGAAGACACTGGCTTTTCCCACAGAGAACAGATTTTAAAAAGTGTCCAGATAAATCTAAATAAAAGGACTGAACCCGATGAGGCAGGCCAAACTTCACTTTAACCACAACATGGCACTCAGATCTTTTGTTTCCCTTCTTTTTGGTGTGTAATCCAATGTCCTCTAGACTCAGGGTGAAAGTACCGCCTCCTGCACATGAAGCAGGCCAAAGTCCTCCTGTGTATCAAGTTACGCCCTCTCCTTGTTTCTTTCCCTCCCTTTTCTCCTAACTGCTTCAGCACTGTTGGCCCACGTGACCCTCTGTTTACCATATGAACAGTTAGTCCACACAGAGGAAGCCCTGCAGCCCCTCCCACTCTGACGTCCCACTTCTCTCGCACACACCTTAGAAATGCAAGACGGCAGGGAAGCAATATCCAGAAGTACATATAAAAAGGATCTGACTCATCCACACGAAGCGGAACACCCGAGTCATGCTTAGCAGGACAAACCTAAGTCTGTTTCTTTCTGCTTTCGTTTGTTCCTCTCCCTTCGGGCTAATAGTTGTCGTCTGTGTTTTTCCAGGTAAACAAGAGGAGTGTTCCTTTTCCCACATTGCATGATGGGTAATGAGGAAGAACAGCGATTCAGAATATTCTTGCTCTCTGACGTCCGCACACATTGTAACAGCAAAGGAAACACCTTGGAAATCTTGAAGAGTGACTTTCCTCTTTATTTCTCTGTATTTCCTGTCTGTTGCGAGTTCCACGATTACAATGGACAGTCACAGGCGGAAAGGAGTGAGCTTTGAATAACAACGGCCACAAGTAAACATGCATTGTGTTTAGTTTGTGGGAACAATTATTTTATTACCCATCTTTCTCTTTAAAAGGCTGGCAGGGCCTGTCTTACTCAACTATAAACTACCTGTTACATCATATCTTTGTGTCAGTACTGTGAAGTCTGAGTACTGAGAAACTATACAAGTGTCTGTTTTTGAAAGTGTCTGTGTCAGTCAGTATATTTTGCAGCACGTCTGTTAGGGGTTTAAAAGGAAGCTAAACTACATGTCTTACTTGAGAATGCCATTTTAGCTTTTGAGGTTTAAAACTATAGTAAAATATACTATGGTCTGAAATTATACATGTCTGTATTCATCTAATGTATTTTATACCACTTGTATTTAAAGTTTAACACATTGTTGAGTTATTCTAACATAAACCCGAGACACATGGAAAAATGCCATTTACACCCTGAAATGCAAGACAGTATGAACAAGCAGCTTTACTGCTGCTGTTTTCTGTATTATTTTGGTAGTTCAAGTTTTGCTCTTTGCTCTCCAGGAGGATGGTATCATTTTTGTGCTATTTGTTAATTTTTTTAATATTACATTGCCAATCCTGGACCTCATCCACTACATAGCATTATTAATCTGGACATTAACTACACAAATGCCTTTTTGTAACATTTCTAATGAATCCATTAGAATCACGTAATAGATTAATTAGACAAATCATCTCAGAAAGTTGATTCTGTTCATCTGTATGTGACGTTTTCAGTGCAAGAAATATTTTGTAACTTATCCAAGCGACTTCTTCAGTCTTGGCTGACAACGACACATTTGCACAAAGTACAAAACTAGCACCGCTGACTAACAGTGGGCCGTGAGGCTGTAAAATTCCCATCAATAATGAATTCAGAAGTCGATGTGTAGGGTTAACCAGTAAGTGCTACAGATCAGATTTTTAGGTTTGTCTCTCATAATCTATTGGAGCACAAACTGAGTATCATGAGGAGGCTACAACAACACAAAGTGAACAACATCGCCACAGACACAGCAGCCAGGGAAGCAGAAGAACATCATGTCAAGAAAGCATGTTGTTCTAATAGTTTTCCGTTACTTGTCTTTTGTTCTGCAAACACAGAAACACAAGCACTTCAACTCAGAGGCTGCACTCTGCTGAATGATACAGGACCACTGTAACCAGCTCCTTGTGTTATTTCAGAACTTGTGCTGACAAAATAACCAGATACTCAGTATTGTTCACACTGACAATATTGCGCACCCCTATGTATGTTTACACAACTTATAATGTAGCAGGCTGCTGGGGATTACTCTGATCCCCTTATTGACAATTTGAGAGGTGAAACACAGTTTCGCACAAGTTCATGTACGAGATTTAAACTGCACACGCCAACATTCACGCTGTGTTTATGTTCATAACAGAACATCTCTCGAACACACTTCTTGTACAGCTTCACTCTGCTTACATTACCTGTGCTCACCTGCAGACACAGAAACACAAGCACTTCCGTTCAGCGCGGATTCACTCTGGAAGCCGCTCGCGCCACGCGCGTGTGCCAACAAGATCTAAGGACCCCCAAGCTGCCCTACCCAGTGCCTGCGCGAGGTCCACTCATGGGAATTATAATAGACCTATCGCTACCCGGGTTACCGATCGGGTTTCCGGTACGGATCGGGTAGTGACAAGACCCTGTGCATTATTTTAAGGATGTGGAAATGTACATACAATCAATATTAGACTCCACCAACAAAAAGGCTCTCAAAACAATATATGTATGTGAATTTTTGCGTGTATTCTTATAATTATTACCTTTTTCTTTTACCCCTGGCTTTGTGTGTTCATGTTCTGTTGTTTTGTATACTTCATCTGTTCGTATGTTGTATACTCATTGTTTGTTAAATAAGGTTTAAAAAAAAGGAAAAAAAAAAGACAAGACCCTGTGCACGAGAAAATGCTAACTTCCTGGTTTGAGACCGGATGTGGGGTTGTACATTTCCGGTAGCTTTACTTTGCGGTCAATCGCTACTGCGAAGATATCCTCCAAAACCATGTCCAAAACTCAAAAACGGAAAGATCGCGTTAAGTTACAAAGAGCACAAGGTGGGAACTCTCACCACTGTTGTGTCTTAAAAAATCTAATGATCAATTTTGACGTTTAAAGCGTTTAGATCGATCAGTTGTTTACATCACTCAACACAAGCAGAACTGCATCACTGCAGCAGAAGACACATCGTCCACATGCAGAAGCACATCTCTGTATAGTGACTGGTCTCATGATTTAAACAGGCAAATGTTCAGCATTCAAACTACAGGTGAAGAATAGTCAAACTAGATGTTTCCCGTTATGTCGAGATCAGCTAGTCAAGTACACACCTACACAGCATGTTAACAAACCGTGAAAAAAGCCACACAAAAAATGAATGACTGCTGGTAACGGTTTCTATACATCAGTATGTACGAAGGGTATGTTGTGACTTACCTTCAAAATTACAGCGGTCCCTCGCTATAACGCGGTTCACCTTTCACCTCGCTGTTTCAGATTGTTTAGTGCAAGTTTGCTTTTTTTTACGTCACATTGTGTCCTGCGTCCTGATCGCTGCAGACGATCTCCTCCATGACGTCTCTCCTGTACAGTACAGAATCGCTGCATCGATGCTAGCAGTGTGACTCTGAAGTGCAGCGCTGTATGTCCACGATGTCCACCAAACGTTTTGCACCGTCAAAAAATAAAATCGGCTACTTGATTTCACCTCTCGCTGGTTATTTTTAGAACATAACACCCGCGATAAACGAGGGACAGCTGAGAAATATAACATTTGAATCCCTTTTCTCTTTTGCTCTGAGGCGCGGGGGAGAAAATATCGACAAGTCGATGAACATCATTTGCAGATATATTGGGTAAATGCCCGAGACATCTATAGAAATGTAAATCGCCGCTTGATTAATTCATTTGCTAAACTTGTTTTGGACCGTAAACCAGGCGCGAATAGGACACCGGAAACAAAGCTCCCCACAGGAGTTTCCGCACCGGAAGTAGCATATGCTAACGTGCACACAGTCAATTAACCCACTAAATGTTGTAGTTGGATTGCCAGTGAGCATAATATATGTCAAAATAAAGTAATAAAAATGTAAATCAACACAGTAACATCAATAAGGAACAAAATTAAATAAAATTATGTTTTGAAATCCACTCCTGTGGATTCAAAAAGGTGAAAGGGGAGCACCATCTCAGAATCGAAGAGGGGGCCTGAGAGTACATCTTTTCATCTTATAATGCTGTGACCACCCATGGTACTCATGGCTATTTGTCACTGGTCATGACGATTTTCATTTTAATGATAATATGAATGAAACTGACCTCATCGTCCAAAGTCATGCTGCCCCCAGTCAGTATCACTTAGAAGGCATAGCGTGTATTTTTTGACTGCTATGCAGATGATACCCAGCTTTCTCTATCCATGAGGCCAGATAACAAACACACTTAAACTACAGAAATGCCTTCAAGATACAAAGACCTGGATAACCTCTAATTTCCTACTTAATTCATATAAAACTGAGGTTATTGTACTTGGCCCTAATAATCTTAGAAATATAGTTTCTAACCACATGCTTACTCTTACTGGTATTGCATTTAAAATCCTTCTTATCACATACAAGATCTTGAATAATCAGTCCCCATCTTATCTCAAAGACCACGTACCTTACCGTGACAATAAGCACATTGCTTTCAGATCGCTGATTTACTTGTGGTTCCTTGGGTATTTAAAAGTAGAATGGGAGGCAGAGCCTTCAGCTTTCAGGCCCCTTTTCTGTGGAGCCAGCTCCCAGTTTGGATTCAGGAGCAGGCACTATCTCTGTTATTAAGATTAGGCTTAAAACTTTCCTTTTTGATAAAGCTTATAGTTAGGGCTGAATCACTTGATAGTGAATCCTCCATAAGTTATGGTGCAATAGGCCCATAATTAATGGGCCTAATGCAATACCTTCCCACTGTTGCCAAAGCACTTTCTCACAGGGGTTCATGTGATTGTTGGGATTTTGTTTGTATTATTGTAGGGTTTTTACCTTAGAATATAAAGCCTTTACAACAACAGTTGCCTTGAGTCAACGTTATTTTTATTTGCTGCTATATAAATAAAATTTAATTGAGTTGGTGCCATTGTTAGTCTCTTCAAAGTCATCAAATGATAAGTACTAAGGTCACACCATATAATGCCAGCAGAGGGTGCTGCAGGTTCATGAGGCCTTGAACCTGCAGCGCTGACAGTGAAGTGCGAAGAGATGGCAACTCAGTGTCCAAGTCACAGGGAAGGATATTTATAATTTGCAAGCAGCCAGTGGTGGACTAGCTGCACATATGCTTTGGTTCACAGGAGGATGGCGCAAAGAGCACCTGAATCTGAACAGAGCTGTAGAAAATGATATACAGTTATTTAAGATAAGTCATGCTTGTTTAATGAGGTGAGATGCAAATTTTGTATCTACAAAACCCCATTTTTTCCTTCATATCATTTGTGTGTGATATTGCTATGCCTATGCCTGAACCAGCACAGATTCTCCTTCCTGGACAAAACTGCCATTTTATCCTCAGATGGCTCATGTGTGAATGTTGAAAAAAAAACAGGTAAAACCTAGAGAAGTAGAGGTGAAATCAAATCCCTTTAGCAAACAGTAAAAAGGTCAGTGCTGACGCAGACCTGGGAGCAGGCTGTCCTCCCTCAAGACTATATTCTTAAGTGGCTATAGATTCTATTTGTAGCATTTTACCTGTTTACTGACTCCCCCACTCCAAAACCAGGTAGCTGCACAAACATACTGCAGGGTTTGGATGACCTCTTGTGACATCACACAAGGTATAAATTTCAATTGCCTGCACTGTGCTGTCAGACCACAAAATGCAACATCAAGAGCAACAGAACTCGTGTTTGTCCAAGTTTTCATTTAGTCAGAGTATTTGACGAAATCCAGAGATATTGAATATATGAACAATGCTTCTAATTATATACACAGACACCCAATGAAAAGTAATTCCTTCTATATTAAACAAAAGTGTTGCTGAGATTGTGTTAAATGCTAAATACACTCACCAGTTATTTTATTAGGTACATCTTGTAAGTACCAGAACTGTCTTAATTCTTTGCAGCATAGATTATATAAGACATTGGAAACATTAATCAGAGATTCAGGTCTATATTGACATGACAGCATCACTCAGTTGCTGCAGAGTTGTTGGTTGCAAATCCGTGAGGTAAATCTCCTATTGCACCACATGCCAAAGGTGCTCTATTAGATTGAGATCCGCCTGTGGAGGCCGAGTACAGTGAACTCATTGTCATGTTCAAGTGTGCACTCTATCATGCAAATGTCAGAGCAGAAACTGAGACTCATCAGACCAGTCAACACTCTTCCAATCTTTTATTGTCCAGTTTAAGCCTGTGCTAATTGTTGCCTCATTTTCTTGTTTTTACCAGGTTTAAGCACCCGATGTGGTCGTCTGCTGTTTCTTCTCTGATCTCTGGCATGAATAGAGATCAGAGAAGATCTTCTCTGATCAGAGATCTTCAACAAGGGAACTGCCAATGGTGCATACAGATTTTCTATTGTTTGGACCATTCTCCATACACCCTTCTCTAATGTCTTCATACTTGAGGAACAAAGAAAATAATAATTCCAACTGACAAACATAAAAAACCATTGACATTTTTTCCAAAAAAGTTTATCTTCCTCTAACATGTAAGGTTAGGATAGGGTTACCACCAACAGTGACTTAGACTGTAAACTGTTAAAGAAACAACCACACATCATGGTGATGCCTAACTTTGAATTATACTATTAAATAAACTCAACTAAAGTTTCTGAACCAAAAATCTTTTTGGAACTGCTATACTGTATAGTAGCATTGAAGATCATATAATGCCTCCCTTGTCCGCATCACTCTTCTCCTTTTAGAGACATGACCACTTGCTCAACATGCAGCAATCTCCAGAACACCCAAGAATAACCCGCTCGGTCCTTCTTCACACTTTAACTTAAACACCGAGTTCTCCTTCGTTATGGAAAAAACCAAAAATGAATATCTTAACTATTAGGATTCACTGTGTGTACTCAGCCTACCGTAACCAACAGGGGGGCTCCAGGCAAGCATGGGCAGCAGTCAGACAACTATTTTTGGTATAAGTGGAAAATTTTGTTTTTGAATGGGGACCAACAGCAAAGGATCAGGAGAAAGTCTGTGACTCCTGGGGGACTGTGGGAAACAGTGACCCTCTGCAACACTCTGCTGGCGCTGAAATTCTGCATGTGGGTTACCAACAAAACAGCAGGCGAGGGAGGGTTGCCAAGCCCATAATTTGACTTTGGGATCAGTATGTGTGTGCGAGTGTGTTTGGCTGGTGGGAGGTGCAGAGCCAGAATTCATCATCCTTAAAATGCTTTCCACCTGCAGATGAGAAAAAAAAAGTCCAAAATCAAGTCAGGTTTCTTCTTTGTGTCAGCATTTTACACGAAAACAGATGAGGTGAACCACTCCTTAAGCTAGAAACACTGCAGAGGAAACTGGTGGGAGGAAAATGTAAAATGTGGAGAAACGAAAAAAAGGCAAATGATTAAATGAGTGGGTGATAACTAAAACTGACAGACTAGCAACAAAATGTGGGTCTGGAATCTGCTCAAAAATTCGCTGAATTTTTGGACTTTAGCACAGGAGGCCAAGAGCAGTTGTAGTTTCAATCAGTAAAAGCAGGACAAGGAGACTCTTGCCAAACATGAGGCAAGATTTCAGACCAATTAATTTCTTTGAAGTGTGACTGCTTACTGTACATAGTCCAGTAGACATGTTTGCTTAAGGGAGTTTAGAAACAGTCTGACTGAGCGATATATCGCTCTCGCCCATATTTCTGCCACTTGTCATCGCCCACTCCCTTTCCTCCAGAGTGGGCAGAGCATTGGCACCAACCCTCTTTCCAGCTGGTGCAACCTGTAGGGTGTGCATTCGAAACCACTCATGGTGTTTTTGGCCACTGATTTAGCTAAAATAAATAGATATGTCAGCAACTCAAATAGAAAATATAGAACATAAAAATAAACAAAAAGAAAATTCATATAATCTGTAAATCAGGATTTAAAATATAATTTGGTACCCCAAGAGTGCCTCTTTGATGTACGCAAGATGTATCCCAAATAAACTGAAAATGCTAAAGGCTTTGTGGGGAAGGCTTTGCCACATTGCAGCTGAGGAGGTAGAACAGGTCATTAACAAACTGGAAGGTTGGTGGTTCGATCCCTGGCTGCTCCAGTCCACATGCCAAAGTATCCTTGGGTAAGAGACCAACCCCAAGCTGCTGTGCAGTGTGCTTATAAGATACAGTGTGAATGTTAAACAGAAAAGCACTTAGGTAGAAGAAGCATCGAAAAAAGTGTTTGTGTGAGTGAGAACCAGTCCATTTACTAATCACTTACTTGTTTCTAGCAAAATACATTCAGCATCCAACATCCTCAGAATGTGTTCTCTGACACAAGAGGCTTCCTGAGCAGACTCTCTAGGTGCCGGTGCCAGACGAAGAGCAAGGGTCCAACTAAAAATGGAAAGAGGGACTAAAAAAGTAGTTAACGTGGCACTAACCCCAAAACTGAGAGATGTAACAAACAATGAACAAACAGGAAATACAAAGAGCTTGTAAAAACACAGCTGCTCACTGTACCCTTTGGGCTGGGGACCCTGGTCAGTGCCTGAGAAGCTGTCCTTTGGTAAAATTTCTTATAGGTATGGTTCTGGGGAAAATTCATTTTCTAATTCTGTAAAGTAGATGACCTGAGAGGAGGATGCTACCAAAGTCAGGAACCAACAGTGTTGGTCAAGTTACTTGAAAAAAGTTGTCCTGTTACTTTACTGATTACTTATTTTCAAAAGTAATTAGTTACTTAGTTACTTTTTAAAACACGATTTACAACCTGAAGAGGTGATAAAGCGATAGATCTTTCAGCCCAATTCTACTTTTTCTGCATAATCCATCATACAAAATGTAATCAAATGGAAAAGTCTCTTTTTAAAACTTGTTTTATTAGTTTTAATCTTTTAACTTTATGCATCAAGCAAACATTAAATTATCTGCAACATTCTCTGACTGGAAGAAATTAGTTTAACATTTAAACCTATTTTCTGCACATTCCAGCACATAAAATAAAATATTTTTTGTGTTTACACTCACTCTTTCAAATAGATGCAAGTAAAACACAGCAGAAAATAAATAAAATCAAAGACTCAGCGGTCCTGTTGCTCTATTTTCACCTGTAAAGCAGGAGTGGGGTAGGCGGAGGTTTGCCCTGGTGCAGGTGTGCCGCGGTCAGTGAAAGGATACGGCAGTTTCTCTGTGAATTTCACATATCAGCGGCAGCGTATTTGGTGCTTGCTCAGAGGTTTAGCGGGTTATTTTGCTGTAAAAAGAAGTTTTCTTCCCACGCAGTGAGCAGCGGACACTAATGTTTTTGTCATTTTTTATGGAATCAAACTCAAAGTAAGATCAGTACTTCCACGCTTTAAACGCTGCACGCTCATACTCTCTCCCGCACTCCATTGTTGATCTGCACACAGCTGTTGCCACGAACATCGCACTCGCTTACGTCATTGTCATAAGACACTGTACCATGCAACAAACCACAATATTAGCCAGACACGCAGTTAAAATGATGAAAATGACAATGACACCAGACAGCTCCAGCTGCCTGTATCAGGATACTTGGCAGTCCACAAGGTGGATGGATGGGTACAGGTGTATGAGTTATGACTTGTTACCAGGGAGGATACTATCTATAGAGACCAAAACTGATGGAGATTTTAACATGGGAGTCTAAGGGGATTTACTGACTCTGACACTTCACTCTTGAGGTTGTCCTTTGGAGTTAACCAGTAAAAAGAAAAGTAACCAAAACATAACAGAAATACAATTTATTTTATGATGATGTCAAAATTTTTAAAAAAGAACCCAAGTGAGAATAACTATTAAAAGAACGCTGAGTTCAGTGTGTCACAGTTCACTGAGGACTCACATGCAGGACTCTTTGGTTTGAGGAGACCAGTGGGGTTTATTTCACATTCACCAGGTGTACAGACAGTGAAGGGAATTGTGCTACATACAAATATGACAGGGGTCCGGGCTCCAGGGAATCCAAGGTGGGGAGGACAGGGGAAAACACTCGCTCGAGCTGAGATACACTGATGCGAGTCACGCAATGATCCAGTGATGAATGGCTGCCATCCCTCTGCTTAAATGCAGTGAGACTCAGGTGTTTCCATTTCACGGGTGCCGTGAAACTGCAACGAGTTCCACCCCGGCACAAGAGAGAGAACAATAATGCAGATCAGCTACCTGCTGATCCACCGGGCCGTGACACGATTATTTTTGGCATTAGAAACATACACATCTCTGTGACGAACATTAAAAGTTCTTTTTTCCAGGACCAACTCTTCCTGTACATTTACACTGAAATGGAAGCATAACCGACATATTAATGTAGTTTAATGATTTGCCCCTAATGATTCTTTCAGGCTTAATAGATTGACACAAAGGCTAACCGAGTATGACTTTGAGAAGCTTCCAGATCTGTGTTGTGTCATGAGAAAGAAGACTGAAACTCCCCACCGTTATAAATACACCTCAGCCATCAGAAAGCCCTGCGGCCGTGAGATGATTACCATGTTTCGCCACCAAAACACAGCTGCTAACTATGTTAAAATAATAACAACGTCTAAATCTATGAGTGGTGGAGGGCTGAGAGGAGGAAGTCCAACCGCACACTCACACAGCAGCG